>NW_005187415.1:3810581-3812319 GCF_000239375.1 Pundamilia nyererei
GTGTGTGTGTGTGTGTGTGTGTGTGTGTGTGTGTGTGTGTGTGCAGCCTGCACATCTGTACCCTTTTGTCTTAAATATCAAAGGCAGCAGAGGCACGTTAACATTTCAGTAATTCCAAAGTTACATGAGGAAGACATGGGAGGGTGAATGGTGCAACGAAGAAGTTATCAAACTAAGACGGAGAGAGAGTGAGAGTGTGTGTGTGTGAATGTTTCTTCCTGTTTTACACTGGCGCTCGGTTCTGAGAAAGCTATTTGCTAACTCGTGTGCCGTACCGCTGAGGGGTGGCGCTCGGCAGCAGCCAGACTGAGAGCTTTTAACAGAAAGAAATCAATTCCAAGAGATGAAGAGAGAAGGAGAGAAAAGTTTATGTGGGGAAGACACAAAAGACAGCAAAAGAGCTACCAAGAGAGAGAGAGAGAGTGAAAGAAATGCATATATTGGGTAACCAGAATTGAGGCAGACAGGCAGGCAGGTTCAGTAAGGGGTCCTTGTCACTAGTGTTAGCAGTGAGGTTGAGACAGAGACAGCAGCACTGAGGGCAGGCTAACACTGACAGGACCTCCACTGCAGCCTTGACGGCCAGCTTCACTGGGACCTTAATTGGTCCTTTGATGTTTCTGGAGAAGGTGGTGAAGGCACTGGAAATGGAATCTGTCCCTCTCTGCTGGCATGCCATTATATCGCTATGCACTCTGTGTTTATTTATGAATCACACCCTTCTTTCTCTCCCCCCCCTAGCCCGAGTGCTCCTCAAGGGTGCCCTATTTTGCTGTAAGTTTAGCTTTTTTCTCCATCTCTTTCCCTCATTCACTTTGTCTCTCCATCCATCCGTCCCTCCCTTCCTCTCTCCATCCCTTTCCTTTACTCAACACGTCGCCCCACTGTTAGTTTGTATCGTAGCTCTACTTCAAAGGCCCCTGTTCTTATTATCTACTGTGACTGATTTCCTCTTTAAAATGACAGCAAATGAAGCCCGGTGCGTCCTCGTGTCTGTTTGCAAGAGTGAGTAAAGTGCATTTATGCTTTCATGCGATCTGCTATTGTTTTAATTACTGTGCATCTGCATACATTGTGTTCACATGATAACTGCATAAAGGGCGAGCAGTATTAATAAGGAAGGTTTTGTGCTGGTGTGCGTGTTACTGAGCACACGTGGATGTGCATGCGTCACGACCCCTGCTGCCTTTGCTGATCAAATGGTGCAGCAAGGGTAAGTCCTGCTAATGTGGGGAGCTGTTTAGAACCAGGGCCTCCTTTTGAAATGATGATGATAATGGATTCAGTCCTCTCATTAATGGAGTCCGAGAGCTCATTAGGCACCAACAAACAAGCTGGCGCAGGAAATGCCAAGTACCCCCATCTGCCTATGTCTCCCATTTCATCCAAGGATGTGACCATGTTACTGTCATTACCCTCCCATTCCTCTCCACAGGCACAAACACACACCAGGGGGTACATACACACACACACACACACACACACATGCGCAGACATACACAGTGGTATTTTCTAGCCCTCAGACGATCAACCACCCAGCCTCTCTGACCCGACTTCAAAGTCTCCCAGTCTCGGCACACTCAGCTGGGACTCCCTGAGAGACTCTCTCTGGGTTCTGGGGTCATGGGATCAAGAGGACTGAAATTGATCTTGTCTCTTTGGTCCTGCTCAACCCTCTTTAGTCTCTTGTCAAAATGTTATAGACGCTTGGCATCACTGCACCTGCACAGAAACGCAA
>NW_005187415.1:3812421-3823129 GCF_000239375.1 Pundamilia nyererei
GCAACAGAGATATGTCTCAACTGAAGGGAATAGTGTAAATCAAATATAGACACAGTCATATGGGCGTATTTAGTCATTTGTTCTTGTGTATGTGTGACAGCTCTGATGGCTGAAGACATGGGTGCTGTTTCTGTAATTTTAACTTTGTCACCTCTCTTTATCCACTCAAGTCTGTAGCTCCGATGGATGAGAACTCTTGCTAAACAGATTGTTATATGCAGTATAGTTCCTTACTGTTCAGTTGAGTGCCAATTGAAATTGAGTTCAGTTCAATTCTTTATCAGTTTGTCTCAATGAATCTCAAGTTGACATACATATCAACAGAAAGACTGTAGTTGTCATATCTACAATGTGGGAATCCATCAATGAGAACAGCTTCTCGGGGGAGTGGCCAATTAGTTGGACCAATCATGGCTGTAACCAGCTGTGAGATCTCAGCATTTTTTTAACAACACAGTAAAGATTGTCAGGAATCATGCGTGAAACACTCGGTCACTTTTACTTTGAAAAGACACAACGTTATGACCCGCCCTACAGCACCTCTGATTGGCTGGTGGGATTTAGGTTGATCCATGACTCCTGAGGAATGACAGTTGGTTGGTTTAAGCACAAGAAATGAATAAAAGGATACAGTGGGGCCTGGATTTCCATTTCAAGTGAGGAAATAATTCTGTTTTGTTATTTTAAACACACAACACTAATATTTCCATATTTTTATATACAGATTAGTCCGGTAAAAGATGGAAGTTTTCCAAATAAAGTAATTTACAGTTTTCTAGATTTCTGATGCTGATTTTATTGCATCTCTAGGATGTAAATTCGAAAGAAGTGCAGCCTTTTCAGCATAAATATGATACATTAAGGGAAAATTATCTGGGCGTCACTAATTTCTAAACTGTGGTTATGGCCGTGGAGCCAGTACTGCCTGTTCAAAAAGAATGGGTATCCAGCGAAAGCCATACTTTTCAACCTTACAATCTTTCTATTCAAGGATTGAAAGATTCGTAGAAGGTTTATTGTCATTCACATCACATAAACATTGGGTGCTAACCTACTTGTAAACAATGCCTGTTAAAATGTGACTGCACATTAGTATGACCAGGCAACAGGTGGAAAACAGGAAAGGTCTGTTATAAAAATATGTGTCCCTTGCTTCCTGATTTCATATATTCATACATTCTGTTCTTCATAAACAGTCCAGAATCTACTTTTTTTGGCCTACAACAGGAGAAAAATTAAATTCTTTTTACCCTAAAACTCAGTGCTGTCAACTGGAATCACATTTATCTTACTCACCCTCCTTAAATACCTAAAGCAACCAGTACACAGGTAGTCTGTGCCTACAACAAATTAAGTTGCTCATAATGGCTGGAATCATCATATAAAAGATGAACACATATGCCTTGGCATCAACCAGTGGTTGGTAAATTCCCCTCTAAGCATGTTTACCATGACCACATTGGTGTTTTGAAAGAAAAGTAAGAATTGAAATTAGTAGCCATAAAGTCATCGATCAAGTTGGCTTCAAATTTCTTTTTGAAAATGCAGAAGTTTCCTATGCCGGTCTTTTGAATTAACTGTTAAATTGGTTTTGGTCATCTTAACATGGCTTAAATATTCAATAATTATTTCCTTATTCTCCCTTTAAAAAAAAATTATGAGGGTGCCATTTCTTATTATGGTCATCTCAGGCATACCGTTTTGGCTTTAAGCACATAAGCTCCACCCACATGATGTCCAAACCCTCTGTTTATAGATGGCAGCCAATAAAGAGAAAGATAACTTAAAGTGGGGGAGAAGGAAGCTAAAACAGCATGATTCAGACAGAGGAAGAACTGAGAGGCTGTAACAGGAACTAATTTAAGATAAGTAAGAATTATTTCAGCTGTGAATATAAAGGTGCTTCAGTAAAGTCCAAGATTCAAATTGTGGAAATTAGGAAATATATGAAAATTACCATAATACCTACCCTTAAATTGTTATACCTGGAGCTTGTAAGAATGTGTTAGCATTCACTTTCCTCTCTTTTGAATGTTTTTCACTCTAATGTACCTCATTTGTTATTTTAATTGTTACCGTGCTGTGTTTTTCTGCTATTACTGGCAGTACTGCCAGTTCAATTCCTTAACACAAGATTAGGAAACTAACTGGGGAGGCAGAGGTTGGGAAGCAAGAGGTGGAGGAAGGGAAGGGGTCGGATAAGTTCATTTCAGGAGCATTTCTGGCACTGTTTTTACAATCCAAAATGAAAATACTTCACACTCATACTCATTTCACATGTGCCCATGATAAGAGCTAAGAAATCATTCCAATCCACTGAAACCGGAAATACAGACTGACAGTAGTGAGTTTTAAATGTCTCGTTCAATTAACCATCTTTTGGATTCCAAAAGAGCCATCCGCTGTACACCGTGTCAGAAGAGACATGCTGCGGATGACAAAGTCTTATCTGCGTTTCATTCCGTCTCCATCAGGGAAGGCAGTGATAGCTCCTTGTCAGCGAAGAGGAGGAGAGATCACAGAATACGAGTTCCCATAGAGCCAAACTCACAAGGGTCCACTCCAGTCTCACAAGGAGTATGACTGGTACATAATGAGAGACACCAAAATTATCAGTCAATACTTATGCTATTCTTTAGTAAAAATGCATCATAAACTTTCCTTCTCTCCCATTTCTGACATATTTTTCATCAAGTCATTCACTTCTATTTTTTTTTATACTCGTTTAAAAAAAGAAGTGAAATAGCATTTCTTTGATAGCGGGATATGTTTCCTTCTCTTTCTTTTTGCATTATAATTACGGGCTTGAGGGATATCAATTAAATGCGCCCAATTACAGAATGCTTCAAAACTGGAATATAAAGTTGCGCCTCCTTTTTTGATCTATTTACTCGCAGCCGAAGCAACAGAGAGAAAGAGGGAATAAGAAGTTTCAAAAACAGCCTGTGTTCC
The DNA here is from genome assembly GCF_000239375.1 of Pundamilia nyererei. NCBI lineage: Eukaryota > Metazoa > Chordata > Actinopteri > Cichliformes > Cichlidae > Pundamilia > Pundamilia nyererei. The sequence goes on from NW_005187415.1 coordinate 3,815,374, forward strand.
ACATGAAAGGGACATTTGATCATGTTTTTTTTATTTTTGTCTTAAAGAGAAAAGCTTGCCAATGAGGAGTCATTCCCCATTAAAGTCAAGCAAAATTATCAGGCTTGCATTAAGGAGGCTTAAAAAAAAAGGAAAACTGAGATATGTATCATGCATGTGGATATGCATAAACATGATGGAGGAGCTTAAGTAGAAAATGAGATCTGATGCCGTAGTGAAGAAGAGAAAACCAGCAAGCTCGGAATGCATTTAAATTTAAATATTCATGTCATTATAATTCTGAGGAATGTGGAGCGACCGTATGATATTTTATTGAGGAGGGTTTTAAAAAATGAATGCTGTCCCTACTTCTTAATAAAAATCCTTGGCTTTCACTCGAAGTAGTCAGTCACACACTACTGTGGGTCTTTTGGTCGTGCAGCAGGCAGGAGAGAGTGAGACGGGAAGACAGGGCGCCAGTCAAAGCGGTCGACGGATGAATGGACGTGGGGTGGACAGCAACTGTGACTCTCTACTAACATGCGGTGACTGAGCTGACAGATGTCTTTAAAACTTTAGTGCGGTACTCTGTTGTGTCAGAACAGTGAGGAAAGGGTCGATACAAACAAGCAGATCACCTTTTCGTGTTCGCGTTCAGCAAGTCGAGCGAAACAGTGTTAAAATACAGGGCCTATTGAAGGCTAACGGATTGTTGCGTGAAAAACTTTCCCCATCTTTCAAATGTTTTGACCTTTTCTTTGTTTCTCTTGGTGGATTCTAGAAACAGAAGGCTATCATCGGTCACTGTAAACTATAAGCCACCCTGAATCAGTGTCAGTTACATGCTTAAGATTGTTTTCATCTATTTGAGAATCTGACAATGCTGTATTTTCTGTGCCCTGGTCCTGCATTTTAAGCAACCTTGACCTGAAGATTTAAGAAGTAAAGGGGAAAAAATTAGCTTCCAGTCTTCAGTAATGGTGCTGTTGGACTGAGAGGAGGCTACAAGGGAGCCCTGAGAACAAGTTGGGGATGGATGGGAGGTGGCGGTGTTGCTCAGGATAGATTACTCTTCTGCATCCCACCTCGTGTTAATTATCTTTTGTTTGCCCTTGATAATCCAGAGGGCCTGGTGTGCTACCCGTAATGAAAACCCTGAATCACAAGGTTTACATTTAAGTAAAAAAAAAAAAAAAAAAAGGGGGGGGGGCAGAGAGAGAAAGGAAAAAACAATGCCATTGTCATTACCACATCATCAGGGCATGATCAATAATGAATGAAACGCACATTTAGCAGGGAGAGGCAGGAGTTTATGAAAATGACTTGTGTGAATAGATTAAATTACAACTATTATTACTTCACTTTTGATGTAGTGCGTCAAATAATTACAAAATGTTAGGGGGGGGAAAAGAGAGGAGAGAGGAAAAGCAGGGAGTCTTTCATTCTAGAGTTATAAAATTGAATTTATGTTATTGAGAAAATTGTGTCTCGGTGCTTAATGTATTACTCCAAATAACAGTTTCTTAAAATCATCCCTTTTGGATTTCTGAGGAAAAGATCATTAGAGTGTGAATAAAGCATTCACAGCCGCGTGATTAAATGGTAATATAAGCTCCTTTGTGTGTGCTTGTATGTGCCTGTGTGTTTGGCATTGAGTGAAAATCTTTGTGATAACCTAGCTATTAGTATCACGACTCACATTTCCCCTCTTCTTTGTCCCTGACATCGCTTTACGATCGCCATAAATCTACCGGACCAAAAGTGTTCAGACCTGCCGCTCCATTAGTTTACAACTCCACCCCGGCTTTTGCTCTTAGAAAATACACAAGGAATGGTGCTGGTTATGGATGGCGCCCTCGTAAATCATCCCCTCCTTCATCTTCTCCTGATAGAGGCATGTCATGGTGAATAAGCCAAACAAGATGGCCTCCTAAGAGTTGCGTCTGCGTCAACATGGTGTTTGTGATAGAGCTGGTGAAAGGCTTTGTCAGGGGATTAGAGTGTTGAAGGCAGAGCCGCGGTCGGAGCAGCTAATTATCTATATGTTAATGGGACGTCACCGCATTCTTTATTCTGCATGGTGTCTCAAGCCAGTGTGTGCTTCCTTACATGTGTGTGTTTGCGCCTGTGATCACAGATGAGTTTTTTTGAAATGACATGTACGGCAGCGATTCTCATTTGTTCGGGGGAAGTTTTCAAACTGTGGAAACGATGTTATTACACTTTGCCACAATCGCGCCTGTGTAATGTGCTATTTGCCATGCCAGGCCTGGATTTCGCAGATGGAAATTAGGGGAGAAAATTGCCACTAACTACTCAATTACAGCGCTTGATGGTTAGGCTGACCCCGGTTGGCAGCAATGGCAACACGGAGCCAATCACCTTCCCCAGATGGCATTAAATTAGAATAGGAAAAGAGGACAATTGCACATATTCATCGGAGAAAGACATTTGAATTACCTCAGATGCTTTGGCTTCATATTGAACAATTAAGTGCAGCGATGGGATTTTATAGGATGGTTTGGAGGCAAGGCGCTATGTTAGCATGATGGAGGCATTGTAAAAGGGCTCTGTCCTTGGATTTTCAATCTGACAATTAAAGGGGACGTTAGTAATTTGAAAAATTGTCAGAGAGACTCAATTGTCCATTAATCCTCTGACAATTAAGGAGACATTTAGTTGCCGGTCTGATGCAAAATGTTTGGTATGCGATATTCATTAAGGTTTACATCACTTATTCAAGTTGGACGAATTAGGCTGCAGGCATGCCTTAGTCTTTGCTTTTCTTGGAAAAGGTAATTTGATTTGATTGAACAGTTTCATGTTTGGAGTCTGTCTTCCAGCGCTGGCTTCGGTCTCGGTGTTCAGCGAGCGCCACTGAAAAATATTTTGGATTTCTCGGTCGGCTCTTTTCTCAGTGTTTATGCAGCGCTCGCGGGGAACTCAATTGAGGTATCATGGTTTTGATCGGTATAGTATTTCACATTTAAGTTGATGTTTGTGCTGCGTGTGATGCGTTTACTCAGCTGGGAAAGCTGATCTCCGCACGGTGCTGGAAAGCGTAATGCAATTACCTGATTCCTTTTCCAGTATAGAAGGCAGACACTTAAAACCAGAGTGCCCCCATGGAAACAGTTGGACTAGAAAGGTTTGCTCGCAGTATCAAAAACGGCAAAAGAACTGCTGTTAAACTTAGCATAGAAGCTGTGTTCACACACTATGATAAACAGCAGATCCCAACTTCACGTTTGAACTCTCATTACACCAGAGCCGCCAATGCCAGGAGCAAGCCGCCGAGGCTTCGCCTGACAGCTGGAAGTTTGGAGGATCCTCCTCATGTGACGTTTTTCTCTGACATAATCTGCAGCATCTGCAAGTCTGTAATCAGTGTAAACCACAGTTTAGCTAAGATGTGTTTTCCCCTGCCAAGGGTTCACATGTGTTTACATTGCGGGGACAGACAAAAGCTTCGACTAACTGTAGTCGGGAACAGTGTTTTGGCAGCCACCGAAACCACTGGCAGGCTCCGCGCTCATTTATCTCATCTCTATCGCCAAATCAATGGCAGCTCTCATAAGGGAAGGAGGAGATTAATTGTTTTAGGGCTAACTCGTCTCCTTTTTCAAGGCTTTTATGCTTGCGGGTTATGTGCAATCTAAGAGCCACTGGCTTTTCTCTTTAACCTGTGGAACAACACTGTGTGCCGGTACTGGAGTCAGTTAAGATGTGTGTGGTGGTGTGTGCGCATTTGTGCATATTCCGCAATGGAAGTGACAGAAATGCTGACGGAATTCTAATACGATGGCTTATTCTCACGACTCCGGGCGAAATGGCTGTAGCAGCAGTAGCAGCAGATTTAGCAAAGGAGGGAACTTTTTGGCATGAAAGTTAACAACCTCGCTTCCCCAACACACACACACACACATGCATATACACACAATTCTTCCCAACTGAATCAAAAATAACACTGAATCAGTAATAACACTGATTCAGTGACTTTTTTTCCTCATCGCTTTGGCTTTTTATCTTGGCCAGGCTGTTTGCCTATGCATCGTCACTGGAGGGGCAAAACACATACCCGTCCTTCTTCCATATTCAGTAGGTGTAAGACATCAAAACATTTTCATCATTAAAATGCTTACCATTTGTGGCCTTTGTAGCGCAAGAATATACAATAGATTTAAATCTCCCCATCCTCCCGGAGAGCAAAACAAAGAGTGCTATTAGTTCTTTATAGTAATGGAACGGCATCCCAAGGTTCTGCGCGGGGACCTACCTTTTGGGATCAATTATGTGGCCACAGGCTCTTTTTAAAAGAGCTGCACCTGATTAAAACTCTGCCGGTTTCCCAAGGTCCCTTTGTGTGGAGTGCTGAGGCCCTCGCCACGGCTATTTATTAGCATATTGTCTTTTAAAGGTCATTGTCTGTTTTGCATGGCCCCACTCTATCTAGAGTGGGTCGCCGTCAGATTCACTTGCTATTGTTCTGCAGCACTTGCTAGTTGAGTGAGTAGGGGGGGGGAAAGAGCAAGATGCAGAAATGTTGTGTGCTTTTCACCCCCCTGGACAAGAGTTGGGTGTATTGATACAGAAATTGTAGAGAAAGCATGCATGCATGCACATGGCTTAGTTGTTGTAGGATCGTGGAACGCTGTCCCAGCAAGTGGGACAGTTCCTTCTCTTTCTTTCCAAAACCACATAGGAAAGGAGTCTCCTACAGCCTTGCATGAGCTGTTATCTTTGTCAAAATCTGTTGTCTCAGAAGTGCCTTGACAAAAGAAGGGAGCATGTTGAACAGTGGTACACATCAAAAAGAAGCTGTAGAAAACTCGGCCTGGCTAGCATGAATCAGTGGGGCAGGCGATGGAGCACTGAGGGCTTTTTGCAGATGAAGCTGTTGGAGATGGTGGTAATAGAGGGGAGCGTGGAGGGAATGAGAGCAAGGCCCACAGTGGGCCAGAAAAACAGAGGAGACCTGCCTGTTTGCTTCAGATGTGGTAAATGCTGGCTCCCCATAGACTCCATTAGAGCTTCATCAGGAGCCGACGTCAAGGGATGGGGGAGAGTGAGAAAAAGAGAGGAAAGCAAAAAAAAAAGAAGTAGGAGGAGGAGTAAGAAGTTAGGAAGTGAAAGAAGAAAGAGAGGGAGGACATAACGATGAAGAGAAGAGCAAAGGCTGTAAAATAAGGGAAAGGTAGATGGAAATGCGCTCGTAGACACTTTAAGCCAGCAGTACATCCACAAAACTGCAATAAATTCCACCTTCCAAGAGGACAGAATCACCAATTGTACTGTAGTTTATTTTCTTCTGTACTGGAAGTTGAGCTGTAATTGGTTTCCTTTCAGTGTATAATCACCAACTTACTCAACACATGTCAAACAGCTCAGCTTAGTCTTCTATCAGGCCAGTAATGTCAAACAAGAAAACTAACAAAACAGCTTGAGACAGTTATACCTTTTACTTTATCCATAAGAACCCACGCCCCTTTTTACATTGAGTTTTAACATTGAGTCTCCCATAGTTTTCCTGACAGTAAAAATGGAGGGCTCTTATGGCTTAAAAATCTAGTTATATTTAGTGCCGTTGTGTTTACATTTGTTTACGGCATTAAAATTCAGCTGAACTTTAGAAGAACATTTGAGTAATACTGCTCTTTGGCCAGAAAGCACTATGACTTACAGGTTTACAAAAACGTTACTTTAAGGAAGAACATTTAGAGTGCCCCCCCCCCCCCCCCACACACACACACACACACACTCACACACCCCCGACCCGGCACAGACAGTTTATGGCTGCATAAATCATGCTTTGTGCAATAGCTTGTTTTATCCCATGAGGTCTATGGGTGACTTGCGTTAAGGAAATGTGGTATCAGTTTGCGTTTAAATGGAATCCTTTTGTGTGTTTTCTCTTTGTTTCTTTGTTTGACTTTATTAGACAGCTGATAGTTAGGGGTTAAAAAGAAATAAAGACAAAAAGAAAAAAAAGAAAAAATCCCTTCAGTGTATGGTATGAACCTTAACCATATGGCATGCAAGGCGACCCATTTATTTAAAATTTTTTTATAAAGGAAACTTTGTTTAGTCACACAAATGAGACTATAAATTACACTTCAGTTCCAATTTCTGCAACGCTTAAGAACAAAGAGCTCAAGGTTTTTCAAGTACTGTGTCTTAAGGCCTTAAGGCTTAAAATCTGTGCCAATATTTCGAACATTAAAAATATTTTCACCTGTTCGTAATCCAGCCACTCACAGCAACCGGGAGAAATTTACTGTGTGTTTATTTTTCTGAAACAAGTTTGATCTTTTCTGAATGAATAGATCGGACCAGTCAGACCACTGCATTTGGGGACAAGTTTGCTTGTAGCTCAAAACGCAATACTTTGGGTGTTTATATGTTGCATGACAAGTTTGGACCTGCAACAAAACAGAATTTTGTTTTGCTTGTGTAAAGGCGTCTACTCAAAGATATAGATTCAGACAAATTCAACCACATACTGATGACAAATCAAAGGAAAATTCCAACCCAATCTAAAGCCACTGTGTGCCTCCAGGAAAGCTTCTGTGTCCATTGGGATTTTTAAAGTCTCCTCGCAACTTATGTGTCCCTATATAATACGCAAAAAAGGAGGGAAAGAACCAACTAGGAAAGCAGGGTTGAGGTAACAGGTATTTAACAAAATGACACGTCCTTGCTTCTGTCACATTAAGCTGATGCCAATTAACTAACGTGTGGCACAGCTGCATTATCTGTGAACTGCTTTGTTAGCTGCATTCCATCTCTGTCTTATAAATGTACTTTTAATTAGATACATAATGTAGAACAATGTGCATCTAATATACAGATGCCCCAATACATTTTTCTTTTTTATGAAGCATAAACTAATTCATTTTATGAACTCTAAAAAGGCTATGATAAACCTGGTTCTTACTCTTTGAGATGCTTTTAGGAGTTGACACATCCAAGATGGCAAGTTGAGACTGGTGCTTGCTTTGAACTGAGATCCATAACTGTGGGTATTTTGGTAAACATAGCTTTTTAAAAAATGCGTTTTTGGCCTTTCATACACATGTAACTGCATTTTGGATCACTGATTGTTATCATGGATTTTGATATATATGAAAGTTTTAAGTCTTGTCATAGTACTGAAACTACCCTTTTAATTGTTCTTAATGATTAACTTAAAGCAGTTGATTCAGGAAACACTGCTGTTTTAATACTTTCAGACTTAGCAGCTTTTGATACTCAGTTATTCTATTCTTCTGTCTTGTCTTGAACAGTCTGTGGGCATCAGGCGCAGTGTTATGTGTATTTACATTGAATTTTCCAGTAATGCAATAATGTAATGCGTTACTGTACTAAATGTAGTAATTATATTGCAGTTGGAAGCATGCCTATGTTCCTGTGTGGGACGAGGAAAATGTGGAGTGGTCTACATCTTTTCAGGAGTGGAGATAAGGAGGTTACTTTTTATTGCACAAAAGGACAAGAGCTTGATGGTAAATTTCACACTGTGTCAAGGACAGAAAACCCTGCGATATCCTACAAACAGAACTTCAGCTCTGTGCAAGCATCTGCACAGACAACATGCTAACTCAAAGCTAGCAACAAACCCAGAGTGATGATAAAGCAGAATGTATTTCAACTCCAGACCAGCAAACAGAGACTGAAGTTTAACAGGTAACAAAAGCAGTAATGAGCAGTCAGGCTTGCAGCCTCCATTTCCACTCGTTGATGTTTTTATAGTAAAATTACTGTGGCGATTACTATGAAA
>NW_005187415.1:3823271-3836840 GCF_000239375.1 Pundamilia nyererei
TGAAGTGCTGTGCTGTGTGTTTGTAAATTTTCTCCCCAACAAACACAACAATGTCGACGAAACATTTTGCACCGTCAAAGGGACCTGCGCTAGCACCCAAAAGGCAGAGGAAGATGCTAACCATCGCACAAATAGTTGGACTTCTGGACATGCTAAAGGAAGGTAGAAGTTACCATATTTTTCAGACCATAAGGCACACCACATTAAAAGGCGCATGAAGCGAAACATGATTGATTCATTAATGTTGAATTCTCGCGCAGCTGCTGTATGCCCATGTTCTGAATCTGAAAACAGGGTTTGATCATTGGTTTCATTCTATAATATATTGAACTTTGTGAGTGTTTACACAAGAGAGAAAAGTGTGAAAATGTTCGTGCCTGTCTGAGAAAAGTGTATAAAGTGTGTATTGAGGGGTCTTACAGCCTTAAAACATCTATAATAAGTGTAAAAAAAAAAGCTGATTTCACCTATCACGGTTTATTTTTACAATTTAACTCCCGCACTAAACGAGGAACCACTGTAGATTGTTAACTGGTTGTTATTAGACATTTTAGGTAATTTTACAGAGTCGTGTAATTAATTTTTAATTCCGGGGAGTATGCAAGTAATGCACTGCATTACTTTAAAGTTAAAAGTAACAAGTAAAGTGTAATATACTTACTTACTTATTTGAGTGACAGAGGTGTCTCCATAAAAATGGATGATTTTTCTTCGTCTGCAGTCTGTGGTGTACCCCAAGGGTCTATTTTGGGTCCATTATTGTTTTCCACATATATCTTGCTCCTGGATCAATTCTTAAGAAATATAACTGCTCTTTTCATTGTTTTGCTGATAACATCTAGATTTATTTCCACAAAATCTAAAGCTCTCAAGATTTGCATCAATTACCTTGAACTGGGATGAGAAAATGTGAAAATGATACTCCAATTTTATCTTCACTCCACTGGCTTTCTTTCAACTTTAGGATTTATTGATTCTAAATAGGGTTTAAAAAATACCTGTATATGTGTGGATGTAGCCTGAGTGGATGTAGGCTTGTGGTCCTTCAGTGTATTTTTCTTTACACAGTGTAATAGTAGTTTGAATTTTAAATTAAAAAGGGACAGCTCACTCACCTGGAAGACTTATAGATGTTTAAAGTGGACCTGCTCTTTTTTCTCTTCTGTCATATACACATCATAAGAATAATGGGGGCTCATGTGAATTATCACCAAAGTTCCAAACAATGAAATCAGCTTATGTACAAGTAATTCCTACACCCAAAGTTTTATACTAATCCAAATGGTCATTTTCATCCTTGGTTTTCTATGAGCTATGTGACAGGGAATATCCTTAGTATGGTCATCTAAAGCCTCACGGACCTGTTGCACAAACTGTGGGTTTAAAAGAGGCAGGCAATCAGAAAAAAGTTGGCATAAAGAAAGGAGTTAAAACTGCAATTTCAGACACTGGATGAACGGAGTTGCAGCACCAAGGCCCAGTATAGAGTTTTCCTCTTCCTCTTCTTTTTTTAAAATTGTAGAGTCTAAAAAGAACTTTTGTTAACCCCTTAGCAGTCCAATTAGTCCCCTAAACCATCCAATGTACCGTGGGCGGTACGTCCGACTGCTAACAGGTTAAACAGGAAATCGGCATTGTGTTGGTGTTTCTAAGCTTATAATTTTAGCTTAGTGTGTTAAAATAATACAAACAAACAACATCTGGAGAGTAAGAGAGTGTAATCGTCCTGGGTTATGTAAAAGAAGATGACTGACACTCCTTTTTTTTTATGTTGGTTGAGACACACAGCTGTCCACATCACCTCCAGGACATTAGTTGTCAGCAGTGTTAAGAACCACTTTGAATTCTATTTTTATCAGAAAATGATTAGATAATAAAACAGGTTTTGTTTTATGCAAAGACTCCACAGCCTTCCTCCAGTGGTGTAAATGAGAATCAAATGGGGGGAAAAATTGTGGAGGTGAGCACTGTGTCTGATGAGACATCAAGAGACGACAAGGTGCCTCTAAATCTGCTGTTTCTTCAACTTGCTTTTGAGCAAAAGTGCCACTTTGACAAATTTAAAGAGAAGCGAGGGAGATGATCTGTGCATTTTAAGGTCACAAGGGAAGGAGGCGCTTACTGTTTTACATCTTGTCGAAAAGAGTCGACTCAACTCTCACCTGGTGGAATAACTTCACTTTTACTTGCTGAGGATGGTGAGGTAGTGTGCGCGTGTGTGCATTTTCAAACTTGTGTGTTTACGAGGCCGGATGTGTACCGCCGTTTAATGATGAGTAGAATCTTTAAATGTAAGGACTCAGTATATGCTGATCCCCACTTCCTGAAAGCATTTTTGAAGGGTAATGCTGGAGTTTATGGTCAATATAAGAGCACAAGGCAATGAGGAGCCCCAAAAGTGTAGTAATAAAACCTTTGTGTCATGGACTAGAGATACTACTGGGGGCTGAACTTGGTGGGAAAATTTGCATCTTCTTTTAGCGAGTATGCACAAGTCTTCTTAAAACATTCTTTCTTCCTGTCAGAGGATGCAGGCAGGAGTAGCAATGGAGTGCAGTGTGGTGGTGTGTGTTTGTGTATGTGTGTGTTGTGGCAGTGGTGGTGGGTTTAGGGAGGGGCAGACAGGAATCATGAGTGACTCCAGGCATCCAGCCACATCTGACTTTGATTAATTGGCCTGGCGTTCTTCTGTCTCTCCACTGGGCAACCTGACAGAAAGGTAGACCACGGAGCAGCTCAGCACCACCAGGGATGATCCGTCTTTTGCTTTCTTTCTTTTTTTTTTTTGTCTGTCTCACGCTTTCTCTGCCCTTTTCATTCTCTCTCTCTCTCTCTCTCTCTCTCTCTCTCTCTCTCTCGCTCTCTCCCTCTTTCTTTATGCTAGCTGTCAGCAGGTGAAGAAGACACACTCCACAGAGCTTTGCCAAGTTAGCTCAAATCACTCAGGCGCACCTTAAAATGACTTCCCACGGAGGGAGGGGATATAATGTAGTTCATTGTTTTCTGACAGAGATTCAGGATGTACACAACTTTCCAACAGGAGGGAAAAAAATGAAACAAAGACAGTTAGGATCTCAACAAATGCCTGAGGATGTTTAATCGAAGCCATTGTACTCTAAACCATGTCTATGAAACACACATTGTTCCTCCTCTGTTAAATGTTTAAGGGTCGGCATGTACTTTTTTTTACACTTTGTCACCTGTCAGAAGTGAACTTTGTCCGTTTTATGCACATGTTATAAATGAGAAGTAGACACTGATGCAGCGCTTTCTAAAGTGTTAGAAGTGGCCTTACAGGAAAGAGTCTAAGAGACTGACCGTGAATCTGAGTTTTTGCTTCCCCCTTCTCAGAAATTCTTTATGAGGCCCAACTGTTAACATATTAAATCAGAAGGAGACATACACACTTGTCACAAAAAGAATAGCATGGATTTTCTCCACTTTCCTAAATGTTTATATTGTATCAATTTGTCATGATCAGACTGCTTAATTAGCATTACATATAATCTGAAAAGCAAAAGTTAATCATTTCTGCCTAAGAAAAGTATTTCCACTTATTAAGTAAACAAGTGCTAGGCGAGTTCTTAGGAGAACGTCAGGTAAAAAAAAAATCTGGTGGTGTTTGTAATTGCTGTAAAAATAGATGACTGGTGGAGAAATGTGTGTGCTAGTGCTTATATTTTAATTTCTTGGTGTTTTTATGACCATGTGAGAGCTGCTTCTGTTGATATGAGCTGATGTTGCCATCAGTGTTGGTCAAGTTACTTGAAAAAAGTAACCAGTAACTAATTACTGATTACTTCCCCAAAAAAGTAATCCCATTACTTTACTGATTACTTATTTTCAAAAACAAACAGTTACTTAGTTACTTTTTAAAAACACGATTTACAACCTGAAGAGGTAATAAAGCGATAGATCTTTCAGCCCAATTCTACTTTTTCTACATAATCCATCATACAAAATGTAATCAAATGGAAAAGTCCCTTTTTAAAACTTGTTTTATTAGTTTTAATCTTTTAACTTTATGCATCAAGCAAAAATGTAATTATATGCAACATTCTCTGACTGGAAGAAATTTGTTTAATATTTAAACCTATTTTCTGCACATTCCAGCACATAATTCTTTTTTTTGTGTGTGTTTACACTCACTCTTTCAAATAGATGCAAGTAAAACACAGCAGAAAATAAATAAAATCAAAGACTAGCGGTCCTTTTGCTCTATTTTCACCTGTAAAGCAGGAGTAGGGTAGGCGGAGGTTTACCCTGGTGCAGGTGTGCCGCAGCAGTCAGTTGAAGAATCCGCGAGTTTCTCTGTGAATTTCCCATTACGTTGTAGCGCACTGGTGCTTGCTTGGAAGTTTAGGGGTTTTTTTTCGCTGTAAAAAGACGTTTTCTTCCCACGCACAACGGACACTAATGTTTTTGTCACTTTTTATGGAATCATACTTAAAGTAAGGTCAGTACTTCCACGCTTTAAACGCTGCACGCTCATACTCTCTCCCATACTCGATATATTATCCATTGTCGATCTGCACACAGCTGTTGTCACGAATGTCGCACTCGCTTAGGTCACTGTCATGAAACATTCTTGCAAAACAAATCATGGTTTTAGTAACGCAGCGTTCCTACGGGAAAGTAACGGTAATCTAATTACCGTTTTTGCAATAATAATCTCTTACTTTACTCGTTACTTGAAAAAAGTAATCGGATTACAGTAACGCATTACAAGTAACGCGTTACTGCCCATCTCTAGTTGCCATACAAGTTTCAGGTTATCAGAAAGTCAGAAACAGGCGTTGGTAAAAACAGCAACAATCACCAGACTTAAGAGATTTGCCAATCTACAATATTCTTTGTATAGTGCCAGGAAACAGTTGATGGAGAATTATATACCTGACAAGTACCAGGTTTGAAACTCTTTAGAACTGTTTAAATTGTTCATTGCATAGATCAACAAGGTGCTGGAAACATTTCTCAGAGATTTTGCTCCATTCTGTTGTGACAGCATCACACAGTTGCTGCAGATTTGTCAGATGTGAATCTCTTGTTTCATCACATTCCAAAGATGCTGCGTTGAATGGAGATCTGGTGACGGTGGAAGTCACTTGAGTACAGTGGACTCATTGTGATGTGCTTTGTGACATGATGCATTACCCTGCTGGAAGATGGTTATGGTCAGCAAAAATACTCAGGTAGGCTGTCGCATTTAAGAGAGGATTAATTGGTATTAATGAGCCTATAGTGTGCCAGGAAAATATTCCTGCAGCATTAAACCACCACCATCAGCCTGAACTGCTGAGATGAGGCAGGATGGACCCATGTTTACATATTGTTATTCATGCTGTAGCCACAGTTTCCTGTTCTTAGTTGATAGGAGCGGCACCTGCTGCTATAGCCCATCTGCTTAAAGGTTCAGTGATGCTCTTGGTTGTAACTGTTGTTTGAGCTTTTGTTGCTTTTCTATTAGCTGAAAGCAGTCTAACCATTCTCCTCTCACCTCCGATATCAAGAAGGGATTTTCTTTCCTGGAGAACTGCTCACTGGATATTTTCTCTATAAACCCAAGTGGTGGTTTTGTGGGAAAATCCCACTAGATCAGCTCATCTGGTATCAACAACCATCGAAGTCACTGATATCACCTCTTCCCGTATTCTGATGCTCAGTTTGAACTTCAGCCAGTCATCTTCACAATGTCTTCATGCCTATATGTATTGAGTTGGTGCCATATAATTGGCCGATTTGCTGGTTAAGGAGCAGTTGTACAGGTGTAGCTGAAGTGTAAACATCCAGGGAATGCTGCAGTTCAGCACAACAAAATAAACCAACCAAAATACTATCCTCGTTTTGATATTCATGTTTGTGTTTAAAGCGCTTGTATTTGCTGCTGCTCTTGGCAAAGGTCATACAGATTAAATTAAGCACACTAAGTTAAAAAAGCAAATTCAAAAGGTAATTAATTACCATATTTAAAGCGACTTTATGGAACTTTGAATCACAGAAGCTGAAACAGGACTCTTTAGGGTTACTGAGTCGTTGGTAATTCCCTGTACATGACCTTTTCAGGTCCTGAAAGGGGATACATGGCACTAACACACAGAAACAAGTGCCATGTATGGCTGCCAAGTCCCCCCTCCTCCTCACCACTTCCCCCCTCCCTTTTCCTCACATCCCTTCTACCATCAGTGTTTAACCCCGCTCAATTTGCCCGTCTGGATGAAACAATACTTGTGATCAGCGCGTGTAATGGCACCTTATTAACCCCAATTACCACAATTAAAACCCTGCTGCCACTGGGCCCCTTTCAAGTCTTAATTAATCAGATGGCAGCAAAGAGGCTGTTTGGTGCCCACCAACCCCTCCTCAATACACAAGACACACATACACATCCACACACTGGGACTCACGCACACCTTCTCACCAGCCTTGACCGACCATGTGGCCTCGCTAAAAAGCACATCTGGCGGAACAAAACGTCTCCATGCTGGCAGACAAATGCCTTGACTTTACAAATGAAAGGCAAGCCTCTCTCTTTCACACTCCCTCTCTGCTTGTTTCTCTCTCTCTCTCTTTCCATCTCTGTGATGTGGGTATAATGAACATTACAAGCCCCCTTGGCACAGTGCCTTATTGAGAGGGTTTGGAAAGCTGCCCAGTTTGTTCCTCACTAATTGCTTAATTGATGCATTGTTTTTACTGATGATACGGATTTGCCCCCTCCCTCCCTTTCTCCTTTCCCTCCCTACCGCTGCACATGGATACAGATACAAAAGGAATTACACCCTATTAGCAAGTCATGGTCCCTTTCAGCAGACTGTATTAGAGACTTAAAACCATTGTGATGGCTTCCCTAATTGAGTACAACCACTTGATGTAACATAATGCCATGTAAATAAAACCACTTCCCCCTCCTGCTCACGTTTCATAAGCAGCCACAAGAGACAAATGAATATCTAGCAGCTATAACAAGAGACTCTTTTATAGCCATTGCAGAAATTACTTAAAGACTACTTGCAAAGAGGCCTTTATTTGTTGGTTGGGACATTAACTCTGGGCGCCTTCATGTAATTTCCTCCATCAAGGCAATAACTTGCAGGCTGTGCGTATGCACATGTGTCCAGTCGGGATAACTAAGTGGCATTTGGTTAGTGTACTTTGGGAGTTTAATTAGCAGGCTAAGGGTTAATGAAGGTCTCTCCCGGGAAAGAGTATGGAGACTTGTTGTAGTGTCTCATAGGAAAATACACATGCCCTCCCTTGAATTGTGTGCTTCCGCACTTGCACAGATTTCACTTGCTATTTTGAGTGCATTTGTGCCTTGATGCCGACAAGTGGGCTAAAGCTCTGTGCGGCTGCAGTTAGATGTAGCTTTTTGTATATATTTTTCTTCGCTAGAAAAAGCCTAATTTTAACAATACACACAAAAAAAATTCTGACCGCTGCCATTGGTTCCCCTCAGTCTCCTAGTAGATACACATGTGGCATCAATTTCAAAATGTTGCCTTGTTCTCAGGTTATCGGATTAAAAACATTTGGAGAAAACTTGACCTCTGACTCTGAGGTTTTTTAGATCTGCCTATGGTAGATTGAAAATCTTTGGGCACTTCCATATCAAGTTATGGCATTCTGTACGTTTCTCACCTTCAGTGGTTGCTTCCTTGCTGTCTCTAGCAGACGTGAGGAGATGTCCCACAGTTTTCAGGTAACTCAATTACATCAACAACAGCAATGCTGATTAGCTAGTATTAATCAAATATTGCTAGCTCTCAATATGAGAGAACAGTATGCAAAACATAAAATTAATTAACTTTGCACATTATATAGTCTGTATACAGTTTATAAGTATTTGGCAAAGATTTGGGCAAATCAGAGACTGGATCTCAACCAAGTAGAACATATTTTGAAGAGTGCTTCACATTTACTCCATTTGATTCTAAATCCTCTATGGGTGGTGTAGGCAAAACTCCAAAATCCTGCCATTGTCCAACTACTCGTGAACCTAACTATAATGCATAAAGTGTCGCCTACAAATTGGGTGTATCCGAATTAAGACATAGTGGTGTTTTAATGCATTCTTTTTCTCTAGATATCTCTTTTCCCTCTCAGCCTCACCCATACTAACACAGACACAGTTACTTGCACACATAACCTAGTGCGCACACACACACATAGGCTTCTGCATATTCCTACTGATGTCTGGGATAAAGAGGATGCTTTCCCTCCGCCTGTGTGTTTGTCCCTAGCTCTGTCGGAGTGCAATCCCTCTCTGACAGCTTCACGCCAAGAGGGGCCAGGAATCAGTTAGATGAAGGAGAAGCTGGTCCACCGAGAGATGCCGAAGACACAAACACACACTTGTGACACACGTGGTCACAAACAGGAATGCTTGTATACACACGAACACATACGCACGCACGCACACACACAAACTTCCTAATACAGCTACTGGCATATAAGTACACACATACACAGTAAGACATAAACACACACACACACACACGCACAGACCAACTTCAAGGCCTCAGAGAGAGTGAGAGAGAGAGCTAGAGAGAGTAGGATGTTATTTATTCATCAGTCTTTCTTGTAGTCAGGAGGCAACAAGCCCCCAGAGCTATAAACACAGAGAGACACAGGCCTCAGTGAACTCCAACCCTGGGAATAACAAGTGGTCCCAGTATACAAGAATGCACACACGCATGCGGGATACCTGCACAAACACATACACACATGCGGGGGGTGTCAGAGGCCTGACATAGCAAAGATAAGAAACATCCTCTCTGGGAAAAATGAAGACAAAAGCAGACTACAATTCAGGACAGGGCTCCCGCAATGTAACCGGCGTATGTAAACCACCGTTACGAAATCACAAAAGGAAGAGCGGACTTGATTCTGAAGCATGATAAATTGATTTTTTGTACTTTCATACTTACTTTGACTGAATATTAATTGAATCAGGCAGGCAGGATGGGATAGGAGGGCTAGACAGGACAGGAAATAATCACGAGTCTAACAGAAAAAAGGGGAAAAAAGTGCTGAAGGAATGGGATCTGGCATTCCTGCGTAAAAATAGCATCCCCTGCAAACACATTAGCTATTATCTCTTTGGTGCAGCACAGAGTCGTGCAGCCTGCACTCCGGCCCCCCTTTGGAGCTAGAAGACTGCATTTACATGAAAGCTGAGCAGTATAGGGGAAATTACAACTACTGCGACTCGGGCTTATTGCATTATGGTTATGTGGTGATGGGGGGCATGGTGGTGTCACCTAGGTGTGAGGGTGAGTCTTTGCTCGGCAAACAAGGTTGAAACCTCAACTTCATCTCCCTGGTCACCGGTTGTCTGTGGAGTGTGAATAGTTTTCTGTCCCTGTGATAGTCTGGTGACTGTCCAGAGTGTAGTGGTGTGATATATTGCACATTTTGATATGGATCCGATACCAAGTAAACGCCGATACTTATAAAGGCAGATTATGTAGGGAAAAGCAGTGTGTCATGACTTACAGTATGAGATAAGTCATCAGTTTGCAAATTCTGAACACATTTTAGAGACAACTAAATCTGTGATTTTTACTTTTCCAAAATAATTAGTGCACACAAGAAAACACACCTTTCAGCTTTTCATGTATTGTAAAGAACAAGTGTTTTGGAGACCAAAAATGTAAATGTGCCTGTCTCTAAAGGACTTTGGGTCAGCTCCCATTGTTTAAATGTGCTATAGGACAGCGGTCCCCAAACCCTGGGCCACAGACCGGTACTGGTCCATGAGTTGTTTGGTACCAGGCAGCGAGAGCTGAGGCTCGGGTGAGAAATTTATGATTTTCAGGGTTTATATCGTTATTTTATTTAATCGTTTTTTTATCATTAACTCGGTTTCCCTGGGCCTTTTCCAGTCTGCTATGAATAAATCTTTTTTTGGTACCGGTACTGGTTTTATTTTGTTGTATTTATCAGCAACACCTTAAAGGCCAGTCCGCGAAAATATTGTTGGACATAAACCAGTCCGTGGTGCAAAAAAGGTTGGGGGCCGCTGCTATAGGATATAAATGAAGTAGACGTGACAATCAACTAAAAAAAGGTTCATACATTTTTCAAAGTGCGTGTTTAAGGTATATCTTGTCATTTCCAAATAATTATTTATTTAACACAGTTTGGTGGGCTGCGTACTGCACAGTATGACAGAAAAATATTGATCCCATCACACTAGTATTAATCCGACACTGATACCAGCATTAATAATCAATGCTACTGATATTTGGATCAATCCTTCACCTTTTGCCCTTTGACAGGTGGGATAGGCTCTGTTCTCCTTGCAACCCTGAATTAGATAGGTTTAAGAAAGTGGATGGACGGACTACTTATAATTCTTACTTATCTCTCCTCTAGCTCCTCTCTTCTTCTCTTATTTTGTGTGAATCTGCGTGCTGTGTGGGAAACGGCATCAGTAGGCCCACCTACATGGGCCACTCAGGGCCAGAGAGGACTGATGCTGTTAGTCAAATCTGCAGGGACCTGCTCTAAGCAGCTGTTCACTAGCACCCTGATGTGTTTGTGTGTGCACTTGCGCGCAATAGTTTGGTGTTTTTTGTTGCGCACGCATTGAACGCATATTTGTGTGTGTTTGCATTCCTGCATTCACACATCCCGATCCACTTTGTGGTTTCTGCCACTTCAAGCACCCTCTCCTTCAATGCTCTGTGACCAAACACCTGCTGTACAGCAATCTTTTAATGAGCGATCCACCTGAGAGAGGAGGAATAAAGAGCAGCGGGAGGAGAAGGATTTCATGGGTCTTTATTTTTTCTTCAGCTGAGCCACCTGTGTTGTGTTTAGAGGCTTAAAGCGTCATTCCTCTGCGGAAACATGCGTTTGGCTTTGATTAGAGCTGCAATCACACTGCGGACACAGAAGAAGAGGGAAAAAAGTGATGCATTAGCAAGAGGATGCACACATCCAAACACACTCATACAACACTTTTTCAGACACTTTCCATACAGAAAAAATAAAATAAAATACAAACCGGTGTCATAGCATGCTACCTAGGAGAGAAGAAGCCACTCGTTCCATTATTCTCTCTCATCTCCTCTCCTCTTGTGTTCACTTCTCACTCTTCAGTGTTACTCAGTGTGCGTGCAACTCTGGATAGGAGTATGCATGAACTTGAACATATGTGTCTGTGGGTGGGTGTATGGGCAGTGCTCAGTCTTAGCAGTAAGGAGGTGATTTGTAGGAAAAGCCTCGACTACAATGCTCACTTCAAAAGCTCCTTGAGGATACCGCGCACTCTCACGCCCGCCTGCACTCGGGGCCCAAATCAGCAGGCGAATTCCTGCTTTGCGCGGCATTAACCCACCATTTCCCTCGTCCTCCTCATACATTATGTTCTTTGAATTTGTGTACCTAATTAGACCTTTGGGTGTGCTGAAGTGGCTCCTCTAATTTATTTGGCACGCTTTCAATAAGGTGCGTGAACTTTCTGTCCTTTGTCCGTGTAATATAAATGATGGCAGTTAGTTAGGGTTGCACGTGTGATTTAGTTTTTTTTTACATTATTTAATTTATTTATTGTTGTCGCTTCTTCTAGATTTGTTCAGCGCTTGTAGCCAAAATCGGGCCTGTTGGTCCTTTGAAATGTTCCTGTTTTAAGTCTTCGTAGAGCAAAATGAAAACACGTTTTTTTCCGTGAAGGAGGTGTAGTTTTAATATGTTGTGACTTTTTTTGAGTTTTGCAAGCAATTTATTTGACAGTCAAAAGGCTCCTAACTGACAAATTCATTGAATATACTCGTCATACTCTGAAGACTGATCAAATGGGCAGATTTTATTTGTACATGCTCCACTGAAAGCCTTAATGGAGATGTTGTTTTTTTCTCTTAAAGGCATATATGTAAGTGTGAGTGTGCATGTGTGTGCGTGTGTGTGAGCGGTTGGCATCCAAGTATAGCAGTTTTTTTGCAAACAGTCACAATCAATTAGCTAGCCCGATCAGGCTAAAGCTCCATTTAGCTCTAAATGAGGATTTAGCAAGACATGAGAGAGGAAGTGTTGGGAATTGTGAAATATTGATGATGTTTGTGTAAATGCCTTTGCTTATGTCTCTCTTAAACTGTTTATAAAGTCTAATGCGAGGCCTTTTGGACTCCCGCAGTTTGGGTTTGTTACCATTTAATGCAGAAGGGCGGGGAAGCAATGAGCAAATAAGCAAAGGCCTGCAGAGATTGCTAAGTCGGGCTCTGAAGTGCAAATGAGCTTCCTCTCTCGGTTCTAGATTATGTTTTTTTTTTTGCATGCTGACATTGAAACACGGGACACGGGCAACATGTTTATTTGAGCACGCATTAGCGTCAGAATGATGGCCAATAAAGACGTTTTTCTCCATAAAGCCAAGGTGCTTAATTGAATTATATGTCAGTTAAGCTATTTGTGTGTGTGTGGTGCCATTAGTACTGTGTAATATCATAAGCCACCATAGCTCACTAATGACTTCAAAACTCAAACAAGTCCAGATGGAATAGTGATACAACTATGCGCCATGAGACAAAATATACATATTACTCCCAGCTGCCCGACTCACTGATGCACTGTGCAACGTTTGAATTAAAAGACTGTCAGTGTTTATATTTGGGCAAAACTTTGTTGGAACCTTTCACCTTCTAAAAGCCACTGGCACAGCTTGACCGTCTTTTTCCTCACTGCTGGAACAGCTTGAGTCGAGGTCTGATTAAAAAGCACAGACGTTGGCTGTGTCTTCCTGGGAGGTAAGAGCTAGCTAGGAGCCTGGTCGGGGCCTGGGGGAAATAAAGATTTGGATCGAGCTGATTTGAGTAGATGAAGATAGTGTGGTAATTACAGGCATCCCAGATCTCAGCAGTAGATATAGCACACCAGACCCAGAGCTTATGGGAGTGTGATAAAGATGGAGTCCTGTGTATTGGCAAAGCAAATGCGGCGAATGATGAAGGGAGCGGGGAGTCATTCTGTCAGTGATCCATAAAAAAAAATCACACAAGATGGGGCCCAAGGTAAGAGCTAAACGTGCCACATCTCCTATCGTGGTTCCAAAATAAATTGTTGTGCCTTTATGCTTTCAGACTTAGCCTTTTTCTGCTTTTATAAAAAAAAAATCCAATTAGCGCTTTCAAATTTTTCCTTCACTATTCTGCCCTCACTGCGTAATCCATAATGTTCAGTTTTATAGTGAATCTGATGAAAATTATAAAGGAGAGGAGTGTAATTTCCCCCAGACACTAATAGGACTCCATTGTTGTTAGCATTTAACCTGTCCTGATTGCCTTGTTTTTCATGGCTGCTGCATCCTGAGGTGGGTCTCCATCCAGCCAAACCTTCAGCCCTCCTTCCCTCCTCCTGGGTGACATTTCAGACGGGGCCCTGAGGGCATTCGGAGGGGAGGCATCGAACAAGGTAATTGCGGCAAGGTTTCCCCCTCACTAAATTAACCTCTGCTCGGAAATTTATTGGCCCAGCCGCTCTCCGGAATTATTTAAACTTGCCGTTATTTCTGCGTCGTGCGGGGAGAGGCTCTGCCTTTTGTGTCTTATATGTGTATATATATATATA
>NW_005187415.1:3836877-3854176 GCF_000239375.1 Pundamilia nyererei
ATGTAGAGACGGAGGATGTTTTGGTGAAATGACAGCACCCAGTAATTCATTACAGGCAGACCCTAGCTCTTAGGGACATTTTTAACCGCTCACCTGTGGAAATATACATGAGGTTTTACAGTCTTGATGGCTCAGTGAAGTCAGCGTACTCCCAAGGGTCACAACTGGGGCACATTACAGTACTTACACTGTCGCTAATGCATGCTGCTTGGGAAGAAAGCCAAAGAAATTTGTGGGTTTTTTTCTTTTTTGCCATTTCCTTTTCTGTGTTTGGCTGCTTTGTCCCTCCCATTTTGTCCATTTGAACCTGACTTATGACTTCAGTTTAATAGTTGTAATAATACTGCTTATTATGGCCATGACATTATACATTCCACCAGAATAGCTGTTTTTCTTTCTCTCTCTCTCTCTCTCTCTCTCTCTGTTTTTTCAAAATAAGGCTGGCAAGTTTTATCTGGACAGAGGTTTAGTCTGCGCTGACGTGCAGCCAGAAACACAACCAGCACATTTGTTAGATTTTCATAACCGTCATTACCGCACACCTCAGGAGTTCGACCCCACACACGCAGCCTATAAGGTCTGAATGGCTGGTCTTTATGGCATATTAGTGCAACTGTGTGTGGAAATCAAACGTGCACAATATTAATATTTAAGAAGAATATTAAGGCATGTCAAAACCATTAGGAACCGCGAACTTGACCCCTCTCTAAACTTTCCCGGTCACTGTTATAGATGGGGCTGGAGATAAATGGATGTGCTGCACAAGCGTATTAAATTATCTCGGGTTCAGTTACCGGGGCTGGACTGATGTTAAAGTGTCTCTTTCGCTGGTTGTGTAACTGAAATATGTCGTCTGGTTCTGAATAAACATCAATCTCCGGGTCCGGGCCTGCGGATGGGATGATTGGCCAAATCGTAAAGCGGAGACAGCTGGTGGGATAATGTCAGCTCGGCGAGGATGGACAGTCAGCGCATCATGATTTACGCCGCGTCTGGCATTTTGGCCAACCGATGGAGAGGAATATCAGTCAGATTTATTTGACTTTTTCCTTTCCTTCTCTTCCTCCTCTCCTCAGCTCTTTTCTCAGCTTTCTGACAGGCCCTCAAGTCATTCTAGTATGTCTACACATGTAAAAGACTCCTTTAAGGAGCGAGTTAGAAGGTTACACTTTTTTCCACCCTATCTCACTCTTCTCTGCTTTCTGTCTCTCATTTGGAGTGCTGCCAATTTACCGGTGCAGATACAGGAGATGGGAAATGGGCGCAGTGTCAGATGCAGGCGTTCACCCCTCTGACCAAAGCTCGTTTGTTGTGTGTGTATGCTGCAAAACGTCCCCATCATCTCTCACTGCGCCAATTTGCGAATCAGCCCGTGATAATGGCCCGATTGTAACAGCGCAGGGTTCCCACAGCTGAAAACGAGATCGGCCACGACAGTGCTGACCTTTCAGTGGAGGCGTGAGCAGTAAAGCGGCCGCCCCGTAACAAGGTCTGTTGAGTAAGCAACTTACAAGGCAAGGTTACTGTCCTTGGAAATGTAAAAAAAAAAAAAATGTAGGAGGGAGAGAACGTGTGAGCGTGTGCGAGCGAGAGACAATGGTTCTTGATTGTGATTTCACAAGTCGATTAACTTCCAAGCATGTGCACGTGTTACATTATGTTACAAGCCTTCTGCTGATGCGGATTGTTTCAGGAGGGTGCAGGACCGCGATAGGCCGGGGTGGAGGGGGGGAACCGGTTGATGTAGATGATCTTTACGCATCACGTGGAGGGGTATCAATCTCAGGTGAATGGTTCCGGTCCACCTCCTGAACTCCCTTTATCCACTTGAGTAAGACGGGTAGAAGCGCTCTACTTATGGCCCGCTGTACATTAACGTTAAGGTCAGTCATGCAGGAACTATACATTTTAACATTTGCCCATAGTGTGTCTGTGCATGCGTGCGTGTCCGTGTGTGCTTTTTTGTTATTTTTGCAAAAGGAAGCGAGGTGCTTTTTCCACACATCATCCTGACTTCACACCACCTGTGCAGCCTTCTTAGATGTTTGCCCCCCCCCCCCATAAATAATACAGCTTCCTTTGGCCTTGACAGCACCTGTAATGGAGTCTGCATCACCAGTTCGACTGACTGACCAGGTGACTTGACTGACTGTTTTATCTAACTGCCGGAGCGCAAAGCGGCCGCATCACTTTCACCTCAAGCTCGACAACAAGCAAGTGTGCAGTGTGTACCGATTCCTGTGCAAGTGTGTTTCTTGTGTCGCTGCCTGAGCATGTGTGTGGATGCAAAAAAGAAGCGAGGGGGTGTGCGCGATCAATCTTCATTTGGTAATTTATGAAGGTGTCCGGTTGTCAGGTATCCAGCGGCGTCTAGCACAACTCATTCTGCCGTGCTGCGGTTGTGGGGTGGGGGGTGGATATCGGCGTCTCCTGTCACCTCCCCACACTCCTCGTCGCCCTCTCGCACAGCGCCTGCTGCCGTCAGCAGCCCAGAGGCATAGCAGAGAGAGAGAGATGGAAGACGAAGTGAGAAAGGAAGCCAGCCGGGATTAACCCCGTGGCCACCCACGGCAGGTGCTGAGGCAGCCACGCGTCCAGCCTCATTAAGGAAAGGGAGAGAGGGCAGCGTGGCAACAAACACAAGGGGGAAGCTGAAAATGTACATACTCTCCATGCTGAACACAAACACACCCGCAGTCATTAAAACCTCTGCACCGTGTATCAGAGACTGGCACACACTTTGGAGGTTGCCTGCCTGTCCTTCTCTTTTCTTCTCCTCCTTCAGCTCCAGCTTCCTGCACTTGCCCTCATACCCCCCTGTTTTTTCTTCGCAACTCAGCTACCTGTACTACTTTTTCCTCATCGAGATCTTCATCCTCCCGCTCTTCTCAGTTCTCTGTGCTCTCTCAGTGGGCCTGCAGGTGGGACTGGATCAGCCTGGCTTGTTAGACAATGGGCATCAGAGCTCTCTGAGCATTAGGGGGAAGATATCGACCAAGGTTAGGCAAGAGTTGGACCCCCTAATTATCCTAAATAAATGCTGACTAGCTTTTAATTTTTTTAAATCCTAATTTTGGTTTTACCCCTGTGCCAAAAACTTTTTCCCCCTTGCTCAAGTTCACTCTTTAAAGAGAAGTAGCTGTTAAAATGCTGTACTGCAGAAATTCTAACTCTATTAGTGGTAGTTTCAACGTAAGTATTTTACATCATCCCTATTTAACTCGAGAGTGTTAATGAGGCTGCAGAACTGCCCTCCATCACTTACAATTCTTCCTTTCGCTCATCTCTTAGCCAATCTCTTTGCTACTCACTTTATAAGTTGATTAAAGATTGAAATGTGCTTTTAAGTAAGTGTTTTTGAAATTAGAGTGGTCAGGACAAGGGCTGTGGTGGTCTCCTGGTATCTCTTTTTCTCCCATCTAATTTCTGCAGATAGTCCATTGACGTGTGTGTGTGTGTGTGTGTGTGTGTGTGTGTGTGTGTGACGACATTTTGGGTGGTGAATTATTCAAGGCAATAAGCAGCACTTTGGGCCAGTTTTCCCCACTTGGCATCTTTGATTGGGAAAACGGGGGCTGATTTGTGAACGATAGCCCCAGGGCTGTTGGCCTAAGGCGAGCTCGGGGGGGGGGAGGACACTGGCCTCCGAGCCCCTCCTGGCCCCAGGGAGGGAAGGTTCGGCCATGGCCGCTAGGCCTTCCGGTTTCCAAAAACAGTCCTTGGCTGTCCGCCCCTATCAGCCGTGCCTATGGAAGTGAGGTGTGATGCAGGAGTGGCTCCACAGAGAGTATGAGACGGATAAGTCACTTTCTGAGCAGCCGCTCTTCCCTCAGCCAGAGCCTCCGTCTCCTGCGGCTGCCGGGGCAATTTGTCGGTCGACCTGCCAGGAGCAGAATGCAAATCCTCACCGGAGGAGATGCACAAGGGCCTCAGTGCCTGCCAGCTGTGTGTGTGCATGCGTGTGTGTGTGTTGCCCAGCTCTCTTTTCTAAAACAGCCTAACAGGATAACTGTCATCAAGACCTCAGTGTATCATTGTGGGCGTGTGTGCATGTGATATGTATCATCCGGCTGCCATAGAGGCTCCATCTCTTTCTCCCTCTTCCTCTGTCTTCCAGCTAAGACACGACTCTCCTTCACTGCTCATCAACCCACCACTCCTAATTTATAGATGGGCATAAAAACTCTGTATTTTCACTCACCCTGCCTACCTTCCACCTACCCCTGCATAGCGCCAGCATGACAAAATAGGACACATTACATTAACCATGTGCAAGTTTTTTTTTTTTTTTACTATTTCCCTTCAGCTCCTGTGTCTCAACTTTTTCTCTCCCCCACCCCACCCTACCCCTTAGACAATATGGCTACACATGCGTTACACCCCAGTAAATGATGACTACGCACTCAAATTCGCGGGCCCACACGAGCCTGGCCAAACTCGGGTTTTGACGTTGATGTTAGTTTCGCCGACCAGCTCGGTGCGCTAAGGAAGATAAACGACTGAAAAGCCAAGACGAGCATCACAAAGTGTTCTCCAGAAAGCGCAGAGTTCAGAGAAGTTTTCAAGGACAACTCCATACACAAGATGAAAGTGATCTTCTGGGCTCTCATCTCATCTTCAGCGCTCATATCCAAATACCACCTGGCTCATTCTGTGCTGTCAGCACTTTTTATCTCAAAAAAATTAATACTTCTTTTTTTCCCTGGTCAGATAGGGGTACTTTATTCGTCGCGTTTGCCCGGAGTCCTCCGCATCTTCGGAATGTGAAAGATTTGAAGCCATGGATAAAAGGCACTTTTCTAATCAACATTTTTTTTTCCTTAAGCGCTTCTTTCTTTTTAAAAGCTGTTTTTCATTATTTATAAGTGTTCTGAAGGTGCTACTGAGCTGATTTCTTACACGAGGCCTGATATGAAGCCGATGGAGCTTGCAGAATTGATTAGATAAGCTTGGAAATTACAATGTCGAGCATGCAGTGCTCTGAAATGTGCTCTAAAATACACCCATCGCGAATATTAATACCCAGGGCTTCTAAGCACATATTTGAATGCATAGGGGGGAGTTGATACATGAAGTTTTATGAACTGTCCAGTATGCATTGCCATATATTACTGATCAAAATAAAAAATTAAACTTCCTTCCCCGAATGGCACTATCGGAGGGGTGGGTAATCGCAATTTCATCATTAGCAGTCGAACATTTAGAGCTAATTTCTATGTTAGTGAATAATTCTGAAAGATGTTAATCAAACATACCAAAGCTTATTTGAAATATTTAACCAAACGATATTAATGAAGATCAAAGTGGGGCTGTTTTTAGCGGATGTTATGCGAAAGGCCTGGGTAATAGCTGGGTCCATAGGAGCACATGAAACACTTTGTCTTCTGCTAAATATTTCATGCCCGCTACCTGTTGTATGGTGCTTAATGAGCTATGTGGGGAAAATGGTGATTTATCATGCAAAGTTTTCAAAGGAAATGCAAATTTGGATATGCGCGCACACACACATACACACACGCAGACTCATACACTGAAGAGGAGTGCACGTTCTTTGCAGCTTTCTTATATACATTTTTTGGGGGGGGTTGCATAGCCGTAGCCACACTACATTTTCCAGGGTGAATATTTTAGCCCTGAAGAAAAGCAAACTCAAGCAAGAGCAAGAATCAGGGGTCAATGGTGTGTCTTTAAAGAAACTTTCCTTCTCTTCGCCTCCCGACTCAGCTCCGTTCCTCCCTCGAATACTAATGTTAGCAGAGGAAAGGAAAAGGGGAGAGATGACAGAAACACCGTGGACGTTATATGTCAGGGACAGGGGTCAGCTGTCACCCATTAACACAATTAATCCTCAAGGTTTAAAGTGTATGTTATTCAAAGTTTTAGATTTCTTTTTTTCTTTAAAAAGCAATAATTTGACAGTTTTGGATTACCAGAGGAGAAAGAAAAGATGAGAGGTAAATGACAGAGAGACGAGAACAAAAGAGCTATTTACGTATACCAGTTTCAAATACTTGAACAGTATCAATTCAATAATAATTAAATTCAATTAAAAAAAAAGATCTGAAGTTAATTATACATTTCTTTATATGGTCTTAGAAGTTGACTGATTATTGTGTATTTCTAGTCTTTTTAAACAACTGAAAGTGCTTTGCACAAATGTTCCAGTTCACAGCACTTACTGGTGATACATTTAAGGTCATTTTGAGTTCACGTGATATCTGTAGGAGCAGGGGATCGAACCAACAACCTTGAAACCGCTACCCCCTAACGCAATTCTAGCATGCACTTATATCTAAGAAGAGAGAAAAGAGAGACTGTACATGGAAAAACCTGCATGCTGAGTGCAAGAAAAAGAAGATTTAGGTTCAGGTGAAGATGGAGTGAAACAGCTGGCTCCTTTCCAGTGCTACGGAGCATCGGGGGCCAGGGGAAGGGCAGGGCAACAGCGAGAGAGTGACAATCGTCAGGTGATTAGAAAGACTCGGAGGCTAGGTAGACCTACAAAATGAATAACGGCGCACCCCAAACTGCGCCATAAGGCTCAATGGTTTGTGATTTGCAAGTTGATAAGACAAGAAGATTAATAATGCCGCATGATAATGGCTGGCTGAAGCTCAGCTGGGGAGATGGTAATGATGGGATATTGCTGTAGGAGCAGTTCACTGAGCCACAGTGGAGTGAGGGGGAAAGACAGAGGGAAGGAGAGACGAAGAGAGAGACGAAGAGAGAGAGAGACAGACTGATAGAGAAGGGGGAGAGAGAGAGAGGGAAGCTGCAGCTGCATAGGAGGGAGGGAGAGCACTCATCCCAATTGGCCCTCAGGATATGAGAGTTTGAAAAATGAGAATGCAGTTATCATTTTAATTAGATATAAAGTTTTTTTTTTTTTCAAATATATACTGTGTGTATATAATTTTGCTGAAATAAGGACTTCAAAGAACATATGTATTTTGGAGCACAATGTCCCATCATAATTCCTGAATGACAGTTTCTGTTAATTTTCTTTCCCTTACTTCAGCTGGATATATATACATATATATATATAAAATCTTGCAACAACATACCATCACATGCTCCGCAAGTTGCAGAGACAATTCACACTTTTCTCCATACTGCAGGTCACCAGGTATTTAACTCTTTTATATACACACACACATATATATATATATGTATATATATAAATGAAACACAATAAAACAACAGTTTTACTGTTTGCTCACTCTTTCCCACATAAAAACGATATTTGACACACCTTTAACTCATTCACTGCAATTGACGGCTATAGACGTCAATGGCAGTGAATGAGTTAATGACAAATTTTGACGTCGTCTTACCATATTTCAGTGAAGACTGTGGAAACAAGTTCCAGGTTTTTCCAAGCCTTAGCCCTCGTAAGTTGGATAAGGAGAGATCAAACTCACTAACTTCTGAGGCAGACACAGTCATTTTTGTGACAGAAACCACTCAGTTCAAAAAAGAGGAACTAGGGTTACCTCGAGTAGTCGTCCAAGTATTGTACCACATCTTTTCCATCTTTATCGCACTAGAACAAACTGTAAACTGACCTGAACCTCTTGGTAGGCCCATGTCTTGTGCGATCTTAGCTAATTGCAGATATATTGGTATCAGCATTTATAATACCTGATAAATGAAATTTAAAAAGTAAAGAGGAGATGTTAAAAACACCCTTCAACCATGTTATGAGCGTTGCGTAGTTTGTCCAGCAGAAGGCGCCCTGCAAATTATCTCGAACTTGAACGAGTGATCCACAACTTGGGATAATAAAACCAGATTACTTTTTAACTGCATTGTCAAAATATTTTAGTAAGGGCTTATAAATAGGTACACATAACAAATATTAGAGAAATCAAATATATTTCATGTATGTGAAAAAAAGAGAGATATTCAACTTATAGCTTATGGTTAAAACACCAAATTTCAGTTTTGGTATCAGTCTTAAAATCCTATTTGGTCTGGCCTTAGAGCAAACAATATAAAAATGCCCAGAAAAGGCTTAATTTTCCCCTGAACATAATCATGAAAGTTCAATTTCAATGCATAAAACATAATTTTGTCTCCCATGGAATTTCTGTATTTTTAATGATCATCTTTTGATTATGACAAGCTGTTAAATGCTCTAATCTATTTCTGCTCTTCCCCCGTTACGTCTTTAGTGCTGTTGACTTGTGTGTTTACACCTCAGACAAACATTTTGTCAGATCCCAATTCATCTTAATTGCACCACTTTGTCAGCGCCTGTTGACGATCTTTTCACAGAATCTCACCACTGCCTCTTTGTTTTATGGTGCACACACTGGGACGACTGATACTGATCAGACCGCTTTTTCATCTCAGAGGAAACTCATTATTACACAATCAGCTTTTTTTCCTCTCTCTTAAAAAAAAAGAAGATCTAGTTCTTAGAAAGGAAACGGAAGACCTGGACATATTTTGCTTTCGCTAAAAATGTTTTCATTGTTTACCTATGCATGCTCCAGAAACTAGTGATGGGATTTCCGGCTCTTTTTAGAGAACCGGCTCTTTCGGCTCGGCTCACTAAAATGAGCCGGCTCTTTCGGCTCCAAACCGGCTCTTCAGGTTGTTTTGTTGTAGTTAATTTATTATTAACAATAATATAAAATTATGCACAAAAGGAATTACTAATGTAAAAAAAAAGTGGTTTTATTTATATATGTTTATATATGAATATATGAGGTGGCCCCTAGAGACAAAGCACGTACAAATTCCAAAACATATTTCTAGCGTTAACTGAACTTCCAAAACAGAGCTAGTAGATCACTTAAATTACACAATTGAAAGCATATGTGTATTGTTTGTGTATTTATACACAAGCACTCATATATATTCAAATAATTTAAAAAAAATGTTCATTTACCTGTTACTACCACACACCAAATCAGGTCGTTGGTACTTGCTGGCTTGTGTAGCCACTAAGTAACAAAAGCTCAACCACTGCGCCTAGCATCCTGGAGCACTTCTGTTGTCTTTTGTACGTGTTTTAGAGTTTTTATGTGCTTCTGAGTTTTTATGTGTTTTGGAGTTTGTACGTCCTTCAGAGTTCGTACGTGTTTGTACGTGCTTTGTCTCTAGGGGCCACCGTAAATATACTTTTATTTATTCACTCCACATAAAATGTAATAAATAAATCATATAATACAAAAACCAACTATTCACATTTCAACTTTTAACTATTTAAATTTTCAGCTTTTTCCTTTTAAACAAATTTAAAGTGAAACAACACAAAACACTGCAAACCACAACACAATTAAATATAATTTAAAATATGAAAACTAAAAGAAGATGCACATTCTCTGTCATATGGGCCTGCATGAATAAACTTTCTGCAACTGAAAATAGTTGTGGAGGATTACTATACCTGTCTAATGTGACGTTGTTGTCCCTGCCTCTCTTTCTCTCTCTCTCCCTCCCGCTCTGTTCCTGTACTACTGCGAGCGTAACTAACGCCACTCCCCCCTCTTCCCAGCCCAAAGCACAAGGCTCGCGTGCGGAGTGAAGCGGAAAAAAAGTGCGAGAGAGGGTGAGAGAAAGAAAAATAAAAAACCATGGCTCGCGATAAGGAGCCGGCTCCCGTCGTTCATGTCAAAGAACCGGCTCTAAGAGCCATTTCGTTCACGACCGACACATCACTAGCAGAAACACTCCTCCTGGAGCCAGCGCTACAATCCAAAACACAGGAACTTTGCCCTGCCAAACCCTATGAGCTCACTAAAAACAGCACCTCGAATGAATAATATTTAGAAGAAACAGGAGGGCTGATGCATCCCTGCCTTGTGGTTTTGATTTGAAGGTGCGTAGGGTGATTATTGACAAAGATTTTTGAAGCTAGCAGAAGTTCATTTGAATACAGTCATATGGTTGAACATCACTGAAAGACTGGGACTTGATTTTTTTTATGTCACTGCGGCGCCTCAAAATCCCCAAATGTCTTTTAATGAGTCAATAATGGTCATTAGGACGTAATTAACATGGCAGAGTGGGGATCTGGGAAACTGTAACTCAAGCGCTGTTTCTCCTAATGCTTGGGAAAATAAGAAATTACACGATCCAGCCAAGTGTAGGAGTCCTATTTGCGAAGGTAATCACGCTAACGAGTGACAACTTAATTATGTGACAAGTTGCATTCCGAAGATCAACTTGTTGTTATTGATTGCGGTCCCCAAGAATAGCTATGGCAGCTAAATTGCTCATTATCCAGCATGTTAACAGGAGTTGTTTTATCATGCAGTATATGATGCAGTGATGTTTATTACTTTTAATCTGATTCCAGTCTGGCTACATGTTAGCGACTGCACGTAGAGGAAGATTACTCCTCTCTTTTTATAATTTAGACACCTTGAGGATTTTTTTTGACAGGCGGAATCATTTTCATTGCAAAAGTAAGTAAAATGTGGACAAAAAGAACTCCAAAATGTCAAAGTGCCCCTTTAAGATCTTCCTTTTTATTTAAAAAAAAAAAAGAGAGAGAGAGACCTAGAATACACTGATAAGATCATAATCCTGTCAGCATTCCTTCTTTTATGCTATCTAGATTTCCACTTAGACAAGTTTTAATTAGATGGGAATAAGTAATTAGCATTTAGGAAGTTTCTCCGACTCTGTTCCCCCCCCCTTCCTTGTCTGTGTATGACAGATTTGTTGTATGCCCCTGGAGCCGCCGATCACACTGAAGGAAATGCTGTCTGTCCAAAGTGGGATTGACACTGACTCGGGGCCCCGCCGGTCACCCCCATCATCAACATGACACAAAGTGGAATGATCCACATTAGCGGCATGCAGCCGAGCACGCACGACGCCTGTGTAGTTTACACCCATTAAACGCCCATGATAATGTTCTGAGCCCCCACACCCTGCACACACACACACCCCCCAAACTTGTATTCCAGCTTCCTGGACCTCGCCGCAGTAAGCAGTGATAACTGATGACGAAGGGGGAAGACGTGACAGTGTCAATAACCATAATCGTCCCCGGGTAGGAAATAATGAAGCGTCAGCCCTACATGCCTTCAATATCCTACGATAAAATGAAGTGGGAAGGAAAAAAATATCAGAGAAGAAAAAAAAAGACAACAATCAATAAAGCCATCTAATGGTAAATATGAAATCGCCATGTGGAGTGAATATTATTTTCCCTCTCTGAGGATGCTGTGCAGATTATTAGGATGAAGGGGAGAAGCCTATTTGTATGTAAATGGGAGATTGATTATATTTATTTGCTGGCAGAGGAGCTCTGAGCAGCTCGTCTGAGACACACACACACACACACACACAAAGAAATGTGAGAGATCCATAGAGAGCCCGGTCATGAGACAGCTGTTTTTCTGTCTGTTCTGCGTCCAGGCCCTTATGACAGAGGAAAGAAATAATACAGAAAAGACAGAGACAGAGAGAGAGAGAGAGATCAGTCTTCTGGCTGCCAGCTCCAGCAGGGCTCACCTCTCCAGAATATTGTAATTACCAGCCCTCCTCATTATAGATGCCATGTCAATGAGAAAGGGAGAAAAAAGGGAGAGCGAGAACGAGAACTTCAAGCAGAGAGGACCAATTCTGTAATTTCTTAATCACTTTTTTGGCAACCTTTGCATGCGCCCTGGTTAATGCCACAAATTGAATGTTTCTTTGGTTTCTCTCTAAATAGGCTATCACGCCGTTGTGGCGGTGCTTAGCGAAATCTATTATTGTCATTTGCATAGGGGCCTTTTTTAGTGGCAGGATCCTACAGAGGGGCGAAGAACAAAGAGCTCATGAGGGAGAAAATAGGACAGAAATGATCCGGCGCTGCCTTCAAAATGTGACGTCAGGTCCCTAATGAAATCTTTTGACTGCGACCGTAGCAAATGGTGGAATCTATATCTGACACTTAATGGTTGGCATAGAAATTAGAGACAGGGACCGAGTGAAAGGGCCCCCCCCCCCCTTTCTCCCTACACACACACATACCCTCTTTCGCTTGATGTCCCCTGATTAATTTACAGCACTTTTGTTACAGCGGCATCGTCCAAAATAAATTAACCAGCGCTGGAGATATCAGAAACACGAGGTTTGTGGAGGCGAGGTGGTGGTGGTGGGTCCAATTTATTACAGGGGGGAGGGGAGAAGAGAAAAAAAAAGTGAGATGAGATTAAATAAAACACCTAATTGACAGAAAAAGTCACCAAGCACAAGCGCTGTTCGCCATTGTTCAAGAGAAGCGTATGTATGTGTTTGGAGGAGACGGGGTGTGCGGCGGACGGGTGTGGGTGGGGGGGGCATAAGAGGGAGAAATAAAGAAAGAGCGATAGAGAGAAAGAGCTGGCCACTTGATTTCCTATGAAAATTAATCGGCTATCAAACAATCTTGGTCTGCTGAGGATGATTATACAGCAGGGGCAGCGACAGAGCAGGCAGGAGGTGGGGGAGAAAGTGAGAGGAAGAAGAGGAAGAGAAAGAGAGAGAGAGAGAGAGAATGCCCTTTGTGTAGGTGAAATGTGTCGGGGACTGTCATCGTAATATACCTCAGTGAAATGAAGGTTAATTCTGATGTACAGCCTGCATGGCCGTCATTATCGGCGAATCATGAAAATAAATTAAGCCACTGAAATAGATACTCCTCTGGTACGCGGCAGGGATCTCATGAAGGATGGACGGCTGAACTTTACAGATTATTATTGGGAAATAGTGCCGAATTCAATTAATGCACCTAAAAGACACCTTTATAGAGGGCAGCCATAATTTAAATGACAGCGGGGTGTAATTTTGCTTGTTATAAGTCAAATTTGCAGAGATTCATGTTTCATGCATTTTTCTCCTTCCACCCCTGCAAACCTGTTTTTATCCCCTTTTTTTCTCACTTCCTTTTTTTTCTTTTCTGTTTGCTGAAGATCTTCCTGTTCTCACAGTCAAAACAAAAATTCCTGAAAAGGATCAAGTATAATATGAGAAAACCACAACTATAAAAAAAATCATCTTAAGCTTTGTGTTGCCGTACATCTAAAATCAGACTTAAAAACTCTAACAAATAAAATAAAACGCGCTTCCGGCACTGCGGCCATTCTTCGTCTTCTTCTCGAGTCTTAAAGTATATTTACTGTAATCCTCGGCAGAAGATCCCCGCGCAGGCGGACCCCTGCGAAGCATGCAGATGCCAGAGCCTTTATGCAGATACGGCCCACCTTGAAAGCTGAACGAGAGCCCGGAGAACTGGGTAAATGATTGACCTCTCACCTGCGCGCAACGCGGAGGAAAGCCGGCAGCTTAAACCAGGCAGGTGTCTGACAGTCGGGTGAACACAGCCAGGGCTGTATCACGTTGACCCTCGCTCAGACCTCCCCTATCTATTAATCTACACCTCTCTGTAACGGGGGGGATGGGGGCTCGAATTAACACCTCGACGGGACACGGGGCTTCTGATTAACACACACATCACCCCACCAAACTGCTGCCTGCCTGCCTAAATAAAAGACCAGCAGAGAAGAGAGAGACCCTGATGTACATTTACACACACACACACACACACACACACACACACACACACACACACACATATATATGTATATACATATATGTGTGTGTGCATTTAATTTTTACACTCATTCTAACATCAGCTTGTATTCAAATGACAGTTTTTTTAAAATCAAGGTTCAAGACAGCTGTTCCAGGCATTTTATGGCAGTTTTCTGAATAACCATGAAAATAATGTGCACCCAGAAATAAAATATTGGAAGAAACAGTTTCTCTCTGCTGAGTTCCTCTGTCGAGCAGCAGCATATTTGTTGTTTAATTTGGCATAAATAGTTTCTCTGCCACATCTAAACAGAGGCCATGTTAAATATTTATGTGCCAGTTTTTAAAAAAAATATATTTTACTTTATTATTTTATTTTATGGAAAAGATTTCCATGATGCAAAATAGAAACTGAAATAGCTGCGTCTTTATGGGGCATGAAATACATGAACGGATTAAGGAGCAAGCTCGCAAAATGCTGTACATTGAAAATTGCATCATAAAAAGCAGAAGAGCGGCTCGTGGAAATGGGTGGATGGAAAACTGTTCGTGTGAAAGTTGGGAGCTGTTAAAAGTATCATTAAAAAAAAACCAAAAAAACAAAACAAGACAAATCCCGCCGCTAACTTATTCCGTTCTCAGCCCACTGAGGAAAGCCAAATAAGAATAATTGTATTTGAGGGTAGAATGTAGTAATTTAGAATGTTAAAAATCATCGGTGTCATCTTTATTTAATCTCACCCGTGGCGAGAAATCACATCCTCTCTTTTTCTAAAGCCAAACACACACAAATCTTCACTTCGTTCCTCGTTTCCTCCCTCTCTCTCCCTCCTTTTTTCCTCTCCTATCGGTCCCCCTCACCACCACCACCTCAACTCGAACATTTTAAAGAATCCTTCCACTATCATTATTAGTATTGAACTCATTTCTAAATTCAGAAATTGGCTAAGGAAGATCATTCATTGCAGCAGATAGTAAAATCAATAGCTTTTGTGTCAGGCGGCAGGGTCTGTCTCCATCTCTCCGGGTGGGTTAGAGCTCTGCGTGTGCGTGTGTTTCTCTGTGTGTGTGCGGGTGTGTGTCTGGGTGTGTGTTTGAGCAGCGGAGTACAGTATAGAGTGCAGACAAAAGGCGAGTGAAAACTAGGGGAGTGGGGCCACCTCTTGACGACATGGATACACAGTCGCACGCATGCACACACGCACATGATTCATTCTGCCTTCCATAGCTGGGCCGCTGACCCCCATGCACACACACAAACACATGCATTTATACAACAATTATGCCTTTTCATGCAAGCACATTTAGCAGACTTATAATAAATATAGGAGTAAATTTGTGAATTTAAATGCAATGCAAATGTGTCCAAGTATAGAACTTGCGTGCAAACACACATTCCCTGAGCTGTAAATGCACTCAAATTGGCAAACGCATTTACTTAATTATTTTTATTTGATTTTCTGCATCAACACTCACAGAAAATATTTCTATAGACACACAATCACACACACACACACACACACACATGCACACGCTTTCCTTTGCGGTGATGGGAAAAGGACAGCTTATCCCAATGAGAGCCAAATCAATCAAGTCCTTTTAATCACCACTCTGCTTTTATAGTGTGGCAGTAATGATGGAAGCCTATGTAGGGGCAATCCCCTAAGACACACACACACACACAAAACCCTCCCGTGCGACTGCGATTGGAGCCGACACACACACGCACGCCCAACTCTGATGATTTTCATTTCTCAATTACATTATCTTATTAACCAATCAATTGCCGGCCTTATCAATAATTAATGTCTCTCCAACTATTAGAACATAGATTAGATTAAACGCCCGTCTCTTGTCTCCTCTCTTTGATACTTTTTACTGGGGCTCTTCATGACCAGTGTGATTGCGAGGGGATAGGTGCATTTAAATTTATGTACACGAAAATGTAAGTTTTACAGAAAGACATTAAAAGTTTGTATGATTTTCATTTGCTATTTAGCGTCTTTGTTTTAAATGTGTTATTGTAAATGAGAGGAGCAGGAAACGGGGAGGGGGAACGGACATTAAAAATGGTCGTCTCTTCTCATTTTTGACATTTGTTTGTCTCTGGAATTTAAAAAAAACATTCCAGTGCAGCTTTACCTGCCTTCCCTCACAGGCTGCTGACAGCAGATATTTATTTTAGCCGTGTCCCTTTTCCAGATATATGGTTTGAAGACTCAGCTTCTGATTAAACGGCTGGTTAAGAAGATTTTTTTTTCTTTCTTTTTTTTTGTGGCAGTGCAGTGCCCAGCTCTGGCATGCGCTGCTGCTTCCTGCTGACTGCCAGATGAGCGCTCGGAGGGGGTGCGGAGGAACGAGCTTATGGATCGATGTCTCACTCTGCTCGGCCCAGCTGTAGCTGTTGTTCCTCACACAGAGAGGCTTTGTCTGGGCTCTGCGGAAAAAAAAAAATCACCCAGTAACAACTGTTTACCCGTCTGCCGCCTCGGGCTGGAGCGGGGGCCTTGAACTTGTTACGCCTCGCGGTAGCTTGGCGGTAGCTCCGTCTTTGAGGCTGTTGGGCTGAACAGAAGTGGTCTGGAGGGTTGGGAGGTGCTGCTATTGAAACATCACTATTTTTTTAGTACTATAGGAATACTCTGGGTGGAGGGATGGAAGGATGGATGGATACACATCCATGTCTTGCTCTTGCACACAAACACTCAAAGGTTCCTGACCCCAGGCTGGGTTGCACAGGTTATACATGTGATACCGATGCTATACAGAGGCAGTTATGCTCTTATTTCTCTTTCTTCACTTGCTTTTTGATAGTTTCTTTTTTGTTAGATATCACAGGCTGCGCTGCCCTGCCTGGGAAGATGAACACACTTGGATTGAGGTAAGAAGAGAAGAAAAAGATGTTGGGAATGTGGGAGAAGTGAGCTGAGAGTGAGAGGAAAGCACTCTTGTTTTCTCTCTCTTGGTCTCCCCTTTGCTTTTCAGCTGAGCTTGAAACATCTGTCAGCACTCCGGACTCCGCTGGCGAGGAAGAGAGAGCGAGAGAGAGCAGAGGGCCCTGGTATGTAGCGCAGGCCCTGGCGCAGGAATCGCTGGAGCTGCTTAGCCTGGCACGGCTGGTTTGTTTATTTGCCCTGACCTCGCCTTCGCACCGAGGTTACGGGGACCTTCTTTAGTGAAAGGAGCCATTGTGCTGTGGGGGGAAAAAAATCTGTTACAAATATTTACCATGGAGGGAATGCAAAGCGGTGGCCTGCAGCCAGCCAGGCTCAAGCTGTAAAATTCACTGCAGTGCATTTTTTGAATTAGCTCCCCACCCCCATCCCTTTTTAACCGGGGTTAAAATTATACCCCTTACATTTTTATTAATGAGATCACGCTGTCACAGATTATTAGACGTTTAATAGCCTCATGATCAGGATCCAATGAGTTCCTCCAGCCCACGTTTATCCCATAACTTAGCATTTTAACATACGGCGTGTGCACCAGGATGCTGTGATTATACAATAATGACTTTAGTGCGTCTGCGCCTTCCTAACAATTGCGTTTCCTCTTAATTTTGTATATTTTCAGCAACAAATTTTCCTTACCCGGCATCTAGTTTGTGTAACCACATTTGACTAAGCTACCACGCCGATGTTTTTCTTGCAGAAAAATCTGGAGCACATCCCCACACTGCATTTCTTATTCCGCAGGGTCCCCCTGTTGGGTCAGTAGTAACAAATGCTTTTTCAAAAAGGCTGCATAAATTCCCTTTTCTCCTCATATGTTTTTTTTT
>NW_005187415.1:3854658-3864332 GCF_000239375.1 Pundamilia nyererei
CCCTCTGCAGCCTGCCCCCCTCCCACCACACCCCAAGTTCCTATAGTCATTCCAGCTCCCTTCAAAATTAACCTTTCCTACGAAAATATAATTTCTCACAAAATGAACCCCACTGAGCATTTTTTTTTCTCTGTTCCTGGAATAATTTATTCAAATTGCTCAGAACAGCGGAGCAATCTGAACACTGAGTGGACCCCGAATTTGGATTTGCCTCTTTTTCTCTTTCTCTCTTTTTTTTCAATCTAAGAGTGGAGAGAACATGGGGAAACAAAAAAAAAGTTTATGTACCTTGCTATCTCCTGGCAAATAAAGGGGGACGGGCTTGCTTCCACCTTGGATACCGGGCACTCTGGCAGTGGTATCCCCCTCGAGTGTACACCTCATTAAAATTCATCTGATCTGAATATTTTTTGCAAATATGGTCTGATTGCTCACCATGACAGGAAACATCCCTGTGTGTTATTTTAATCACACGCACCCCAACGGGCAACATATATGATGGCTGTGACATTGAACTCCTTCAGTGCTTGACCCCATTTTATGAGCGCACGTCACATTTTAGGTGAAACCAGGAGAGCGATGGGGGGTGGGGTGGTGGTGGTGGTTTGGAAGTTACCTGGAATGATGGACACGCTTGATAATTCTTCCCTCTTTTTTCTTCAGATGTTCACACAGCATCAGCTCGGTTTAAAGCCCCTCTCAATCACACTGCCCCCGCCGCCACCCCCTACCCCACCATCCCCTTTTCACTTGCCTTTCTCTCTCTAATGAACTGTTTTCTTCCGGTGATGGAACGGGGACACAAAGCAATGTGATTAATAATTTACTGTTTAGTTTTACTAATTGATCTGTTTTGGGAGCCGGGATAAAAGTGAGGATGCATCTTCAGTGCACAATGCCTTTCATATGGCATTTATCCACAAGTCACAACCAGCTCCCTCAAGATGAATAATGAACTAAACAAGATCAAATAATTATCGCTTGGGAGTAGGAGAGAGAACTCCCTTACAAACACCACCGAGTTTACCTTTGGTTCTTTCTGCATATCACACAACAGAGTGGTGCAGGAGACGAGCTGTACAGAGGCAGGTTGTTAGCGGCAACAAAGGACACAAGTTAAGGGCTTGCAAGGACAGAACTTGAGATTAGTTTTAGTGCTTGTAAAGTTAGAAAACTTTAACACAAGTCGAGTTTTATGAGGATTTCTTGTGAGATGATTCTCTTACAGTTACCTTGACTGTCTCTGCATCTATCCATAAGTCCATCCATCCATCTATGTCAGCTATTATAGGGCAAAAGGCAGGGTATAAACCGGGTAAGCTGTCAATCCATCAAAGAATGACTTCTGGATGTTTGGCAATACTCTTAATATATATTTTTTATTTTGGTTAAAAGCTATTTTCTGCACACAACTGGCAATTAATAACCTAAACTATATATAACAGTCATATTAAAAAAATTACTTGAACCTGGTCGGATAAAGTGATGCTGTCCAGTCCCAGTGGAACCAACCTTCCCAAGTCTTTTTTGTTAAATCGACAAAACAGGGCTTTCTAAATCATTTAGAACATCGTGTGTCATCGCTTTGAATACTTCACATGAACCATTCATTGAAATTGAAGTAAATCCGAGCTCGTGTACGTCAAATCGTCTTCCCGGCCCCCGCTCACTTATAACAACTCAGCACAGTCAGTGAAGTGCTTCCTGCTGGATGTGATTCACGCACTCTTTCCGCCTGAACCTCTCCACAAGTATTGTCATGGAAAAAGTACATCGGCCCGAGGCATCCTGCTGGCTCAGCAAAGGAGGGGAAATGAGCATACTGTGTGTTTGTGACGTCAAGGATTTGAATCCATCTCTTGACTTTTGACTACCTGCAAATGCAGTAATGATAATGAGAAAAAATCAATTAGCATAACAACAACAAAGAGCAAACATGCAGTCCTGCTATATACTCACATCTGGCCTTTTTTATTATGCACTGATCAGAATCAGAATCAGAATCAGAATCAGAATGGGGTTTATTGCCAGATGTTGAGGTTTACAACATTAGGAAATTGCTGCGGTGCTTCAGTGCAAACAATAAGAATTAAAGTGCTATGTAGAAAGAAAGATATGTGCATGAGATATACATGAGATATATACATGAGAATAAGAATTATGAGTGCTACGTAGAAAGATATATACATGAGTGCAGGTGGTGATCAGTGCCAAACATGAAATGATGCAGTGACACAGCGTAGGGTCATGTGTTAGTGGCGGGGACAGTCATGTGGTTATTGTTCATGTGTCCAACAGCAGAGGGGAAGAAACTGTTCTTATGGCGAGAGGTTCTGGTGCGAATGGACCGGAGCCTCCTGCCTGAGGGGAGCAGGTCAAACAGACTGTGTCCAGGGTGAGAAGGGTCAGCTGAGATCCGGGCTGCACGCCGCAGTGTCCTGGAGGTGTACAGGTCCTGCAGAGATGGGAGTTTGCAGCCAATCACCTTCTCAGCAGAGTGCACAACACGCTGCAGTCTCTGTTTGTCCCTGATAGTGGCTCCAGCGTACCACACGGTGATGGAGGAGGTGAGGATGGACTCGATGATTGCAGTGTAGAACTGCATCATCGTCCGTGTTGGCAGGTTGAATTTCTTCAGCTGCCTCAGGAAGTACATCCTCTGCTGGGCTTTCTTGATGACGGAGGTGATGGTGGGCTCCCACTTCAGGTCCTGGGTGATGGTGGTACCCAGGAAGCGGAATGAGTCCACAGAGGTGATGGGGGTGTCAGTCAGGATGATGGGGGGGAGTGGGGCTGTGTGCTTCCTGAAGTCCACAATAATCTCCACTGTCTTCTGGGCATTCAGCACCAGGTTGTTGTGGCTGCACCAGGTCACCAGACGTTCAACCTCCCTCCTGTAGGCAGACTCGTCCCCGTCCGAGATGAGCCCAATGACGGTGGTGTCATCTGCGAACTTGATTAGCTTGACAGACTGGTGGGTGGAGGTGCAGCAGTTGGTGTACAGGGAGAATAGGATAGGTACTCAGGCTTGGAGTAAAAAGCAAGAGATAAGGCAAGTGTAAAAGCATTTATAAACACGCACCCTGTTGGCCTGTTGTGAATATACTTATTTATACACAGCCTCTTCACAGACTGACTTGTCTGCGAGCCATTTTATTCTGCTAATTTGTGCTTAAATCAGGAGGGGAAGGGAGAGAATGCAATATATTTATCCACAGCAGCACGTTACACTGAGGGTGTGTTGGAGGGGATTAAAAGTGAAATGAGAAACACTTCCTCCTTGATGCATTGAGGTCTTAAAAAAGAAAGAAAGGGACGTGGTGGTGGCGGTGGTATCACAGAGATGTGATACACGTGTTTGCAGACAAGGCATGTGTGCTTTCTTTGTGTGTGTGTGTGTGTGTGTGTGTGTGTGTGTGTGTGTGTGTGTGTGAGGAGAAAGATTGACTCAAATTTACATTTTATTGTTTTGGATTACACGCTCTTGGCCCATTGAACCTAATGTGGTTTCTCCGCCACCGCATGTGTAATGGTTATAGCTGTTAGCTTGTAAATAAGGTTTAATACAGTGAGCCACTGTGAAGTACCAATCTCCTCCGCTCTGTGTGTGTCTGTGTGTGTGTGTCCACATGCTTTCAGTAGTCTCTTATAAATAGCCCCATGGCTGAGTAGAGAGTGTCATTATTTGTTAGCTGCAAGTAGCACAAGATTAAAGCTCGAACTAAATGCCCATATCATTACCCTATTAGCATATGACACATATATGTATAGGTGCCTGCTTAATTAGCGATGATTGATTGGAATCAATGACTGTAAAAAAAAAAAGGATGGGGTGGGGGGGCTAAGAGGGGGCAGAGTTTGTGGGTGGGTAAGTCGGGCGCCTTCTGAAAATATCCCGAATTAAATTGAAGATAGGCCTCTTATTTCTGATTTGATTTGGCTAAGCTGCTAAACAGCCAGACAATCTAGTTGCCTTTGATACTCCACTGAAATCTATCCTGCAGCTTCCTCCCTCCTGCCCCCCACTCCAAAAAAAGAAAAAAAAGTAGCCTAATTTTGTCACGGATATTACACAGACACACGCATGAATCAGTGTTGGTTGTCATAATTATGTTAACATAGGGGATATTAAATGAGACAGGCCCATTTCCAAAGGTGAGCCTGTAGAATCAACTCGGCGCTCAACAAACCTCGGTGTCAATCACGCAAGCGATTCATATTCAGCGAAAGTCAAGCGCATCTGTCTGGATGCATTATTTATGTCAGAAATAAGCAGCTTAACCGAATCATGCTAGCAGCTATTAGCAAGAGACACACACCTAGCTTCCCTCCCCGTCTCTCTGAGGAGGCCAAGTTTGAAGTCTAAATAACACAAGTTTGATTGGGCCCATGGAAGCAAAAAGCAATCCCATTGAAGTCTGCTGTTGTAGCGCTAGAACAAAGCTACATCTGTGTTTGTAGTTGTCATTAGGCTGTGTATCTCCCTCCACCCTCTGTAGCTCTCTGCAGGCCAAATAACAGTGGAGGTTAGCATTCTAGAGTTACGACTCTATCCTCCTGTCATGAGTGTAAAGCTCTGTTTTAGATCAGCTGTCCCCGCTGCGCCTGATGGACAGCTCTGAGGATAAATGTAACATGAATAAAAACAGCACTGTTGACCGTACAAAGGCTTTTGTTGATGAACCAGAGCTTGTGCCGAGGGGAAGGGAAGAAGGGTTGGCGGGGTTGCGAGAGGGTTAAACATTGCAGGGGATGGTAAGTGAATGTCATCCTCCTCCTCGCTCTTCATATTCAGCCTGCACCTTTCAAACACATCTCATTCATAATGGATAGATCCGGATCTCTGTTTTGCAACTTCAACTGACAGTTTTAGTGTTTAACTTTTTTTTCATCCTACCAGCTAATGTTCTGGTTGCTATGCTGTGGGAGACTGCGGCTGTTTGCTCCGTGACAAAGGGAAATACCTTTGTGTTACAAAGGGCCGTAATCTGCTGCTTAGTTCTTCTTCTGTGCGAGTCCATGAAATAAGAAGCCATTCGTGGTTTTATTAGAGATAAAAATATCACATTTGCTCCATTTGTCTGGTGTTACCGTCCTCTTCCAGTATTTGCAGGTAGACAGTGACAGTAAGTGGAGGTGGGAGAAATATCCTGGACTTGCAGACGTATAAACACCAGCACTTACACTGAGCTTCATAAAGCCATGTACAACAAAGTCGCATCAGGTGGTCCCCACAGGTTACCCGTCATTAGGCCTAAACACAGCCCTCCATCTCACACACACACACACACACACACACACACACACACACACACACATACACATACAGATATACACCCTGTAACCCTGGCAGCCATAGTGCAGGCTGCCTTTTACCTCTGCTTATTTAGATGCACTCGAGGACACAATGGGGGTGCATTAGCAGCGCTCGGCCTCACAGCAGCTGTAATTTCATTGTGGTTACCACATGCATCCTACTTGACTCTCAATTCTCTCTCTGGGATGAGGGCCAAATAATGGGATTTACCCTGTAGCCTCCCACACTTTCTCTCTTTTGCGAGTGCGCACACGCGTGTCCGTGCATGTAAACGTGGCTATCTTGTAGATAGCGCTCGCCAACGTTTATGCGTGCGTGCGCAGACTTTGCATGTGCATATATGCAGCACAGTACATGTATATGCATGAATGTGTGTGTTGTCTTTGTTCCTGCCAGTTCTGCTGT
Source organism: Pundamilia nyererei (assembly GCF_000239375.1). Lineage (NCBI taxonomy): Eukaryota > Metazoa > Chordata > Actinopteri > Cichliformes > Cichlidae > Pundamilia > Pundamilia nyererei. The sequence continues at coordinate 3,860,381 of NW_005187415.1, forward strand.
CATTGTCAACATCAGGGATAAATGCACTACTGCAGACCCACTACGAGCTAGAGGGATGAGATATTTCTAAATGGACCACTGAGTGAATGGTTTTATGGAGGAAAAGATTTGGCTGAACATGTGAGAGGCGACATTTCTATATGCTGCTTTTGAGCAAAAAAAAAAAAACAACAAAAAAGCTACAGTTGCTCGAGTGTTTAAAAGCTCAGATACTTGCACAACCTTTTAGCAGCAGCTTAAAAAGGTTGTGCAAGCAAAGGTAGGTTGGCGTGACTCTTTTTTTTAAGGTTTTGTACCATAGAAACATTAACATTTATGATGAATGCAAGAAACGTTCAGGTTTTTACGTTTTATATATTTGTGTCTTGGTGCTGCATGTCCCACAGAAAGCTCTGCTTTTGTCTTAGCCACTATTTCTTAGTAATTACAGTGGATTTTTTTTTAAAGAAGAGAAAAGTAAAGAGCTTAAAAACTTTTAATTTGTATTCACGAGATAAGAATTGTGAGCCACGAGGAGGAAGCAAACAGCTCCTGCATCACAATACAGCGAGACGTACTTTTATCACGCGGGAAAACATTCGCATACACATCCTTGCGCGGACACACGCGTGTGCACACATGAAGACAAACGTTACACGAAACCAAAATTAATCAGGATGAACAAAGACCGTTTGAACGTGCGGTTGCGCTAGCACGCGCCTTCATGCACACAGTACAGCAGAGGCATTAATTTATTCAGGTTAGTGGTGTTGTTTAATTATTACAACCACCCTTCTCTCTCCCTGTCTCTGTCTTCTCCCCCACACCCAGTAATAGCCAGCACATTTGTAGCTGTAGCTGTCAAAAACAAGCTGAAACAATTTCATCTGTGAGCAGAGAAACAAACACACTCTCTGCTGCTTTGTAGTGTAAAGGCCTTTAATCAGGCTCTGGTGTATTTTCTGTTTGTTTATTATGTGATAGTGAGAACATAGCCTCTAAATGTGTTATGTTGTTGCGTGGCTTCATTGAACATTTCCCAGGGAGAGGAAATTGATAGGCAGTTTCATAATTAAGCAAATTAATGAGTTTATTCGGTGAGCAACCAAACACTTAGTACGATGCCAGCTCATATCTCCACGGAGACATGAAAAGTCTTACTTTGTTGCCAGGGTTTGTGCCACTAGTTTGTGCATGCACTGGTGTTACTGTATGTGAGCCTTGAGTTTAGATCCCTTTGTTTTTTTCCCGCTCATCTTTACAGTCCTTTGCATATATATGTTGCAGCCACGCTGAAAAAGCCTGGTGCTTTTTTCATATTGATTTTAAAGCTATGCAAATAGACCAAGAAGGACATTTTAATATCAAACATGCTACAGCAACTCCTCAGCAATTTTTTCCAATAATTTTTGTTCATCACTAGTGGCCCCAGGAATAAAGCTTCCCTGATTTCCAATATCTAGCTGTGTCATAATGGCCCCCTGTCACAGCAGGTTGTTAATGAGCGGCCATTTTGTGTCTTTGACTGCAGTTGCACTGAGCTTCATTAATTTCTACAGGTCTCAGAGGTGAGAAATGGGTTGGGGGGGGTGATGGCGGAGCCATTGTCTCCGGGGACACAACACTGACTATTCTGAACCACATTGCATTTATATATTCTTGCATGTGTGAAGAACTGTCCTCTTCAGTGTATGTTAGCCTGGGTCTTGAGTGTGTATATCGCCATAGTGACCACCCCCGCCCTGTCTGTAGGGTGTGAAATTACTTCAAAATAGGAAACAGAGGCAGGTGCGCTATGATAGATGATGACCCCTGCGCCCTCTTGTTCAGTAGCAATGGTCCGTGCCGCAACGGACAGGGCCACCCCAAGGCAGGAGGAGGAAATGACACGCTTTTTAGAGGACATAAACGCCATTAGGTCACCACAGGCTGTCTATAGCTTGTTCATTTAGTTTTCCTGTCTAATTTTAATGCTTTCTGTTTTACTCCCTGTTTTAATGTTTGGCAGCAACGATGAAACAGGTGTCAGAGTGCAGAGGAATTATGTCACAGTCCTGCTGAGTGCGACTTTGTTGTGTGAACATCAACCTGCGTGTGAATATGCAGTGTGTCCACAAGCTCAAACCTTTAGAAATGTTTGATTTTACTTTAAAAAGAATTTGATTCATATCTCACATCTCAACTCCATTGAAAAGGTTATTGAATTTGGAAGCTATTACTGTGCAGGATTACCCAAGTGCAACATTTGCATAAAATTCAATCCATCTATCTATTTTCTGACTGCTTATCCAGGTTCGGGTCAGTAGGGGAGCAGTTTAAGCAGAGAATCCCAAACTTTCCTCACCCTGCCCACTTCTTCCAGCTCATCTGAGGGCACACCAAGTTGTTCAAAAGCCAGCCAAGAGATATGATATCTCCAGCAAATTCTGGGGCTGTGTTTGGGCCACCTTCTGGTAGGACATACCTGAAAGACCTCATCTAAGGAGGCACCCGGAGGGCATCCAAATCAAATGTTTCAAACTGCCTCCTTTCGATGTGGAGGACCAGTGGCTCTACTCCAAGTCACTCTAAGGGAGAACCCAGCCACCCTAAGATCTTGCATGAAATTATTGGTTTGAAATTGTTTCAAAGTGTGCCAAAGTTGGCATAATAACCAGATACCACCAGCATTTTGAAGGACAGATAGTGACACACTAAACACAGCAATGGTTGAAGTTCCTAGCAAGTGACCAGTAGGAACGAAGATCCAGGGGAGAATTGACTAGTGAGGGTTTGTACCACATACAGATCACCGGCATAAGTTCAGGCCATGGACTAGTTGCCTGACCCTTGCAGCAATAGCAGATGCTGCATGCTATTGGGATAGGAATGACCCCCTTTTTACATGGCACGCTACATATTGAACCCTTTAGGTTTAAACATTTTGGACTGACATCATAGTGCTGACATCACAGTCCCTGTAATGCACAGGTGTCGAACTCCAGGCCTCGAGGGCCGGTGTCCTGCAGGTTTTAGATGTGTCCTTGATCCAACACAGGTGATTTAAATGGCTAAATTACGTCCTCAACATGTCTTGAAGTTCTCCAGAAGCCTGGTAATGAACTAATCATTTGATTCAGGTGTGTTGACCCAGGGTGATATCTAAAACCTGCAGGACACTGGCCCTCGAGGCCTAGACTTCGACACCCCTGCTGTAATGTGTTTATTGTGGGGCTTGCAAAATTGCAACACAGGCCTGGGGTGAATGTTTATGTAATGCAGTGATGGCCATTAACAGAGCAATGGCAGAGAGAGATGTTCCATACTAGCTCTCCCTCTTCATCTGTCTTTGCACTCCTCCCCTCCCTCCTCCCCGGAATCATTGCTGATATATCTCTCTCTCTTAACTTCGAACCGCCACTCCCTCACCTCTGTACCCCCATCCTCACCCCCTCCCACCAGCAGATACAATAAATATCATGTCATGAAGATGGCAATGCTCCTTCATGGAACACTGCATGTTTATTAGAGGCAGAAGAAGTTTAAGAGAAATGCTAACAGTGTTCATTAATGGGCCGCATCCGCGTTTGATGAGGCATGGCACATCCTAGCCATCGGCCAAACGGGGAGAACAGGCGGGGTTTCAAGGGGGAGGAGGGGATGGGGCGATGGGCATAACGGCCACTGGTAAACGGCCGGTAATTGCGTCCAAATTGTACTGCAAGAAGGCCTCTCAAGGACTGACAGTGACGGAGCAATTATGGCAAGCCAAGCGAGCTGTGTCAAATTAGTCCTCTCCTCCCCTACCTCCTTACTCCAAAGCCCAACCCCTTCTGCCACCCGCTGATGGGGAGTCATATTTCTTTGCCCTACATAGCAGCATGGAGTGATAAACCTTTGATCGTAAATGATACGCAAAACTAGCCACGGCACTTGATGATTCAAATTGTAAATACCTTTTTTCCCCCCAAAAGCAAGGGATCACGTGGGTGTC
>NW_005187415.1:3864383-3865441 GCF_000239375.1 Pundamilia nyererei
GGGATGGGTGTGTCTTGTGCTCAGCGACCCAACTGAGGGAGTCTCTACCCAGGAAGGTCATCAGTCAGTGTTGCCTGTCTGGAATGGATCACACACAGTGGAGTGCGTCTGACTTTGGTAATTACATCTGACTGCAGAGTGGGGATGTCTTCTTTTGTGGGCCCACAAAGACTGCATAATTTCTAATTAACTGCAATCAGTTCAGTCACAGGGATGTTCATCAGAGCTTTTTTGTTTTAGGGTGGGGTGGTTAGGAGTTTAGGACTTGATCATCATTCTGTGTGTTTCAGTATCGCAAGCTTCAGATGTAGAAATGCATTTTTTAACCTAAATCCAAAAGCAGATTTTGCTTCTATTGTCTTTCCTGTTTTTCTCCTCTGACGTTTCACTAAGTCCTGCAATGTATTCTTTATGACCCTTCTGCCAATGTTTATGCACACCGGAATCTGAGAAGGAACAACTTATTGGCTGGATATGCAAACTTTAGGTGGAACAAATGGGCTTTATGAAGATCACAGTGGAGGGGATCAATAGCACTGATGATTCAAGGTGTCAATCCATACATGCAAACACATTCTAATTGATTTTCTCCTATTGATTTCACTTGTGCCTCTGTGGCTCTGGTTAAGATGAGAACATGCATTTGTGTTTGATGATAGAATTCAGACAATGATTAGGCCTGCACTGTGTCAAATTAGTGTTGCTTACTTTGATTTATGATTGTAATGCATATTAAATAAACCTCAGACATTGCAAGCTGGGTTTGAATTATGATTAAAGGAGAATAATATATGGGCCGTAATGAGATAATTATCTTATAAATTATGTAAACAATTATGCCCATGAATCACATTTCCCAAATCATCTAAAAGTAGTTATTTAAATGAAATTCATTGTACTCCCCTTTTAATTTGAATTTGAAATCGTAATGCATCATTTTCTGTGCTTCTCCATGTAATAATTAATCATTCCATTTTAGGGTTAAGATAAGGTTAGGTAAGTAGTGGTTACCGTTAGGGTTAAGGTAATTCTCTGGGAAATGTAAGTCAGTGTAATGT
>NW_005187415.1:3865524-3881612 GCF_000239375.1 Pundamilia nyererei
TGTGTGTGTGTGTGTGTGTGTGTGTGTGCACACATGCACGTACTTGTGTGCGTACGTTTGCTTCTAAGTTCTAAGTTGAGTCCAAGTGTATCAATCTTGTTACTGCCATTAATGTCACTTTCAGCTCATCATACTCAAATGATATTTAATAATAGATAGCTTTTGGGCATAAATGTTAATGCAGAATTGCATAGAATTTTATGTTCTGAGAATGAAATGCCTTAGTTAACCTCTCAACATTTAGAGAGCTACTCCACTTCCACAGATGGCAAAAATCCTAATAAGTGAATGCAGGCTCATAACTTCCTCTGCAAACTTTCCTCTTAGTCTAAACCAAACACATTCCCTTAATTTCACTCTGAGTTTGCTTGAATAGTAAACACATTGATTATTCATTTTAATCCTAAAAGCAGTTTTATTTAACACGTCTACAGTAATGTGTCACTACTGGTTTCTAGTTCACTTTTTGATATTTGCCATTTCCGAAGAGCAAAATTCAGTGGTTGGTTTTCTCTTATGTCAAAGCTTTTATTACATCTATTGGGAGGTTTAAAAAAGTTTCTTTAGTTACCAAAACAAAAGTCATCAGAACTACATTCCTTAAATGAATTCCATTTTCAAAAGCAGGGTGGCGCGGTGGTGCAGTGGTTAGCACCATCCCCTAACAGTCATAAGGTCCCGGGATCGGGCACCGGCCAGGTGAGGTCTTTCTGATTGGAGCATGCATGTTGTCCCTGTGCCTGTTCGGGGTTTCTCCAGGCACTCCAGCTTCATCAAACAGTCCAAAGACTGTAGATTAGGTGGCCATTGAATAAAGCAGTGACCTGTGCACTAAAGATTGTACCCTGTGTCTAGCCCTATAATACGTGGGATAAGCTCCAAGTCCAGCTGTCACCCTAAATTAGATAAGCAAAAGAAAATGGATGGGTGGATTCTTTTTTTTTTTTTTAAAGGGCTAATTTTAAATGCCAGCAACTGTTTTCAAAAAAGTTCCGACAGGGTCACGATAACCATTGTTTTCCATCTCTCATTTAATAGATTTAATAGACTGTACACGATTTCTGAAGCTTGTAAGTTTGGGACCTCATTTGTTATAATGCACCTGATCCTTTTCAGTGTATGACAGGGACTGCAAGTAGGCCAGATTAATCTATCTATCCATTCATCCATCCATCACAGGGCTAACACTCTAGTTTACTCCCTTAACTTTCTAACAGAAGAGCAGAGACATCCTGCTGTAATGCATGCAGAATGTCATTTGGCATTGTCTGGCTATAATAATGACACCCCTTAATAAAATATGTTTTATATGCATTAATGGTTATCTGACACATGTGCAAGTTACCTTCTGAAATGTTAACGTTGTGCTATTTTCAAAGAAATAAGCTGCTTAACGATTTGTGAATCACTTCAGTTTTTTTTTCTGTGATGTTGACTTAAATGGTAATGGTAAATGGCCTGCATTTGTATAGCGCTTTTCTAGTCCCTAAGGACCCCAAAGCGCTTCACACTACATTCAGTCATTCACACACTCACACACACATTGTGCCACAGATGCCCTGGGGCGCACTGACAGAGGCGAGGCTGCCGGACACTGGCGCCACCGGGCCCTCTGACCACCACCAGTAGGCAAACATGGGGTTGGTATCTTGCCCAAGGATATTTGGCATGCAGCCAGGAGGCAGCCTGGGATCGAACCACCAACCTTCTGATTAGTGGCTGACCTGCTCTGCCACCTGAGCTACAGCCACCCCGACTTAAGAACAAGCTTTAGAAATCAATTTTTGAAGATGTCATTTTTGCCTCTTAAACAAGTGTCAATATGTTTAGCACATTAACACCTATTCCGTCTCATTCCAATGTGTTGCCCCTAGTCTTCTGTATACGATTAGGTGGATTAAACTATTGGGAATTGACCGTGACCCTGGACCATCGACCCTGTATTGATTAGCCATTAACCCACTAACACCAAGTAATCCATTTGAAATAGGTTTCCTCAGGACATAAATGTTGATTTCTTCCTTTTTGCCACAAAAAAACCTGGATGCTGGCAACCATCTTTGCAGTCACATTACATTTTAACAGCATCGCCACTAATGTTCTTGGTGAGTACACCGAAGCAGAGCCGCCTCCAGGATTAATTATTAATACTGTCCTTTGCGGAACCCAAACTAAAAGCATGTTCACAGTTTCTTTCTAAAGATCATCTTATATAAAAAATAGCTTAGTGCTCTTACGTATGGAGCCTAGATTCCTGTAAACATGTTTTGCTTGGATTTCCATGGATTTAATTAAGGCATCATTGAGATTCACTTACATGTTACCTTGCCTGTGATTGGAGCCTTTTCCTTGTATTTGTGCTTTTTTTTTACGCTAAATAATACATTTTAAAGTGTTGTAGTATTTGACAAAGATCTGGACTTTTATTATTTCCACTGAAATCACAGTTTGGACACAAGTTCCACTGAACCACTGGAGGCTAACACATCTATTGTTGCATACTGGTGCATGTTCTTAGCATGAGGGTGTTCTGGCTTGTCTTACTCCCTTGCTGCCCGTCCAAGCCCCTAGTGGTATGTTTTTGTTTATTAGCCTGGATTCTTGAGTCCTGTTGTTTATTCATAAGCCATTGTTTTCAAGCTTGAACTGCTCTATTCATATTTGTCAGCTGAGTGTCAGTGGATGGCACCGACACGCCTCCCACCACCTCCAGAGACTCTCATTCTGACAAGGACATTTTTTTTCCTCCCCCATCTTCTTCAAGCTCCTGTAATGAAAACTAAATACACACATCTTCCCGTGCTGTCTTAACAAACCCTCGTTTTCTCTTTTTCTTTACTCTCTCTCCTTATTTTATCCTTCTCTCTCTGCTTTTCTGACACCTTGGCCAATGGGAGTTGTTTCTGTGCTCAGTGGTTGTCAGGAGAGACAGCCAATAAGCAATCAAAGTGGCGGCCAGCGGCTGAGACAAAGGAGCACTCTGCCTTTTTCTGAGGTGCTGCAGCGGGCCATATAGAGGGGGCTTGCATGTATAATTAAGTGAGAGAGGAAGCCGGGGCCACTTAATCTTCCCCCTAATGGTGATCCTAGCTCCATCACCAGGTCCCCTCTAGGGGGGCTGTACCCCAAAGACCCACTCTCTGGGTCAACGCTGTCCCCCAATTGTCATTGGCAAATCTTTTTTATCGGCCGGAAGAGCTGTTTTCCTGGACCGTTGGCATTCATCCATTCATCATGGCTTTGTTCCTTTAAGAACTCTGAGGGCACACCAAGGGTCTGCCGAATGGGCTATTTATCATCCAGCAGAGAAAAATAGAGAAAGAAGTCAAGAGATGCATATTTCACGCAGAGTTTTTCTCAAAGCTTACAATAGCTTGACATATTTTCAAGTTCAACTTGTATTGTTACAGGAGTTCCTGTCACCTGTGTGATTTATATGAACAGTAATCATGTTGGAATGGCATTGAAACATACTTGTTTGATTATTGGCACTAATAAATAAACTTACATTGTAAACACAGCTTAGTTTTACGAGATCTGTGGGACTGCTGTCCTCTGGCTGCTAAGCATTTGAATAGTTTAAAAGAATAGTTAAACACTTTTAGAAATGTGCTTATTCAGTCCTGAGATTTAGATGACAGGTTTGTTAACAGGTTTGTCTCCATGCTATTAAGTTTCAGCTGGAAATATGGGTCTAGACAGTGGGTGGGAAATTATTTAATTCCCTGCTTAACTTGTATGTTTTCTCACAAAGGAATCAGCCATATCTAAGTTTGTTTCTATCATTATTTCATTTTAATGTGAAGATTACAATTACTGATACTCCTGATCTCTACTTGCTACGTGTATAAAGCACAACTGTCCACAGAATCAGTTTCTTCCATTCCAATTTCCCCACCATGGTGGGAAAGACCAAAGAGCTGTCAAAAGACATCAGAGAGAAGATTGTAGACCTACAAAGGTTGGATTGGGCTACAAGACCATACCAGCAAGAAGCTTGGTAAGAAGGAATAATGACCATCAGTCGGCCTCAAAGATCTTGCCTCATGGGGTGAGGACGATCATGTGAAAGGTGGTGGACCAGCCCAAAATTACACAGGAGGAACTAGTAAATGATCTGATGACAGCTGGGACCACACTCATGAAGAACACCGCTGGTAACACACTACACTGTAATGAATTGAAATCTCGCAGCACCCATCCATCTGCTCAATAAGACACACGTACAGGCCAGTCTTTAAGTTTGCCAGTGAAAATCTAAATGATTCAGAGAAGTAAGAAATTGCCAACAAGGCAACAAATGAGTGGCTAAAGAAGAAGCGCATTAAGGCCTAGGCCTAGTCTCCTGACCTCAGTAGTATAAAAAATCAGTGGAAGGAGCTGAAGGATTTGGAGAGCTTCTGTAAAGAGAAGAAGAGGGCCAAAGACCCTCTTCAAATGTGTGCAAACTTGTGACCAACTAAAAGAAGCATCACTTTGCTTGCCAACAAGGGTTTCTCCACCAAGTAGCATGTCATGTTTCAGTTAGGGATCAAATACGTATTTCACTCTTTGACTTGCAAACTTATAACTTTCAAGTAATGTGCCTTTTCTGGATTTTTTTGGTTGATCTTCTGTCTCTCTCCACTGGCCTGTATTTGTATAGTTAGTCCCTAAGGACCCCAAAGTGCTTTACACATTCAGTCATCCACCCATTCACACACTGGTGATGGCAAGCTACATTGTAACCACAGCTGCCCTGGGGCGCACTGACAGAGGCGAGGCTGCCGGACACTGGCACCACCGGGCCCTCTAACCACCACCAGTAGACAACGGGTGAAGTGTCTTGCCCAAGGACACAATGACCGAGACTGTCCGAGCCGGGGCTCGAACCAGCAACCTTCCAATTACAAGATGAACTGCTAACTCTTGAGCCACGATCGCCCCATCTATTATAAAAAGTAGAGACTGTTCATTTCTGAGTAAACTTACAAATTCAGCAGGGGATCAAATAATTATTTATGATCTTTCCTAACTAGTTTTGGTCTTTCAGCTTAACCTTGAAAGAAAGCACCAAGTGAAAACAGAAATAAATGAAAAGCAAAGCCCACGCGCAGCTCATGAGCTGCACTCTGCTGGTTAACTGTGTTGTGATTTGTTGCTGCTTTGAAACAGAGAGTGTTTGCTTTCATTTGATTTTGCTACGGCCTTTACAGTGAGTCACAATGATGCTCATTCTACCAAACCTGGAGGCTATCCGTGTATATCTCAGGAGGCTTTGACATAGCAACAGTTTTTGATTCCATGGGAACAAGAATGATTTCTCTATAAAGGTAAAAATACAATATGTATGACTATATATAGAGAGAGATTAGAACCTCGAAAGTTGCCACGATAACATGTTATGTCATGTTGTGTTTTCTCTACAAAAACTAAGCCAGCAACAAGTTGTGAGTTTGGAGTTATGTTGTGGAGTATTTCTTGTTCAGGCAGGTGACTATTGCAGTAACTGTCAAAGAACCTAAGGAGAAAGAGTATGAACTGCTGATCTTAAGACTTTACTTTTATCTGACTCAGACTCTTTTCTCCATCTTTAGTCTCTCTGGGAAACTAACCATCAGACATGACAGCAGTTTTTATCTTCGTTCAATTAAACAAGACATCGAATAAGTGTATTTTCGAAACAGTACCTTTAGCATACAGGTTTTGGTGTGTGGATAAAACTTGACTCGTTTTCATTATTTCTTCAATATGTGATCTTGCCAAAGCTTTTTGCATCATGTTGCTATTTGTTTGTTATGCTTGTAAGTATGCTTGCTCACTTTTATTACACCGGGTGACTCAACGCACAATAGAAAATCAGGAGCACGGCATCTCTCCCCATACTAAGCAAACCAAAATTTAATTCTCCTCGTTCTTACTGATGCAGTTAAAGGGAGCATAATGACCTATTATAGCCTACCTGCGTCATGCTTTATTCATCAGGTGGTGATGCTGTGTTTCCTTATTCAGTAGCCTCCTCATCCTCTTGATACAAAGCAGCAGCAACTAACAGGGTAGCAACCCTCAATCAAGTCCCCTGTGTCTACATTGGCACTCCAAACCACCAGTGACCCTTCACTTTCTTTGGACAGAGGTGAGGATCTGGGGACCAGGACAGGAGACTAGAGAGGACCCATGTGACTCAGTCCAAATGGAGTGTCTTGTGGTTATATCTCTAATATAGACTATAATGTGGTCCCACCACTGACACTAATGGGATGTTACAACGATTTAAAATGATTTAATGGCTCCCAGGTTGGGGCCCCTAATGGCCCTCTTTATACGTCAGTGCGTATTATGAATGGTAATGACAGTGTTGTGAAGTGCCTCTGTTTCTTTGGCTTTCTTTTTCCCCCTCTCTCCTGCTCTCTCTTTCTAAGCAGCTGTTCAGGTAGTGTGACAGGTATCATTTGTGTGGTGATAGGGCTGCAGACAGTGCTGTGAGTCAGTGGATGGTTGAAAGACTCCTTCTGCACACGTGGTGCAATAACGGGTTCATTAAAAGTCTTATTGCTCATTCACTCATGCGCACCAGACCATATACTGAACAGTTTGTTTATATTATGTGCGATATTCATGATTTATACTGACTAAAAACATGTCAGCTATTGGTTTTTAAAGACATATTTCAAAGACCAAAGCTTCCAGACTCTTAGAGCATGACTTAGCTATTCCCTAAAATATCCATCATGGACAAAATGAACATCATGCTTTATTAAAGAAGACTTGAAACAAGTAATCAAGAACCTTACTTCACTTATGCACAGTAGGGTTTTATGCATCAAGTTGAAGATAAAAAAAAATTAAAAACAGAAGAATTTCTGAGATCATTTAAAAAGCAACAATGCAGCATGTATTGATACTTTTACAAACTTCCTTGAAAGAAGTAAAAACATATTTGCAAATCTAGATATCTGTGCTCAAAATTTCAAATGGAGAAACACATGTTGAAAAGGAAAACGTCTCTTTTCAATGCTCTAATATAATATGTGCATGGGCTATTTTAGCTTTTTAATTATTCATTGTTGTGATTGGATGAGGGGTAGTTAATTTTAGCTAGTATGTATACTTTCAGACATCATAACAATCTATAGCATGTTCTAGACCCCTTATTGTAATGTGTAAAATCTATAGTTACAGTCTCCATAATTCCCTGATACATACTTGTGGTGTGGTATGTACATGTGATGTACAAATACTTAAGGATCCAGGTAACTGTTTTGTAACTCCCAAGAGAAACATGATCCAACTTTTCCATGCATAATGCAGATTTGTATGATGAATTCTTTTCTCTCTTTTTTGGGGGAGCAGGAATTCTTTAGAAAATGGGATATATCCATTTTTACTCTGCTCAATTATACACCAAAGTAAAAAATATCACTCATCCAGCAGATACTCAGCGATGTCCAGCAATCAACGTGGCAAAGAAATAGAATGGAGATATAATTGATGGCTTTAATTTTAAAGTCCTCTCTCTATTTTCTTATCCAACATGTCTGCTTTGCAATCCTCAAGGACGTTTCTCAGTGTGGATTAAAGCTATTGATCATCTATACACATACATAAGCCAGGCGAAGAGGTTAAGCTGATTGCGCATGTTGCATTTTCTAGTCCCCAAAAACTGCACACTTAAAGTTGTAATTTCTAATAAGCACTCATATGTGAAGTCACAAAAAGGAAGATCTGGAAGATCAAGTGCACACCGAATCTTATCAGACCTAATAAGGATATGATTTTTATCAGCATACAGATGATTATATGTTTCTAAGCACAAATGACAATATAAAAAAATATCAATTCCAACAGCCTTCACACTCTTTTTCCATTGTATTGTGTCTGTGGATGGTTGATGGTTGGAGCAGCTCGAGATGACCGGGTTTATTCCCTGAAACTCTTGGTCAGTTCAGCTTAGCTGTCTAGCAGACTTTCAATATGTTGTCCACAGAACAAACGGGAGGTTTGCGTATACATACGTTTCTATAACACAATATAGTGCGCGAGCGCTTCATGAGTATGTGCTCATGTGCTTCTGTGTGTGTCTGTGTGTGTGTGAGACAGAAGGAGAGCCCAGAGGATTGACAGCTCTAGCAGTCATTACACGCTGGATTGAATGCTAGATTAGTCCAAAGTGGCTCAGGGTCAAGCGGCTGCCTGCTCCCTTTTGGCACTCAATGACTTTAATACTGGCTACTGTATTAGTCAATTACTTCAAAGGCTAGGCTGCCCTCTCATTACCTCTCCCACAGTCCTGACTCCTTGCTTTACGAAGCATCGACTTTTTATTGTATCTATTATTCAATTGGCTTATTTATATTTGATATTAAGGACAGAAGAAGACAAAAAAGACAAAGGGATTAAGTTTTTGCATTCATTCATATTGACCATAAAAAACAGGATTATTATCCAGGATGTAAACATATTTTTAATGTGTCAAGAACACAGATATTATTCATATTTTTGCGAGAGCTACAAAAACCTTGATCTCGACGAATGAAATTCTGGGAATATTTTTGCTGATATATATGTGAAAAAAAATTAATGAAATATGAAAAAAGGTTGAAAAATCTTGTCAAAACATTAACACCCTGTCTGCTTTTCAAATAAAGCGAAGATAAATGTACAATGAATAGAGCTAATTTGAAGTACAGCAGGAAAAAGAAGCATTTCGATAAACCTAACAGATCCTAAAGCGCCGAAGTTTTCCAGTCTTGGACATTCTGTCTCCTGACCATCAAAATATCACGTGAGCACTCTGACATAAGATCAAGCCGCTCCGCTCTCCACCTCTCTGCTATTCTTTCTGTCTATCACAGCTCCACTCCTCCCATTAGCTCTGATGTTAAATTGCTCTTGTGTGATTGTGTCATCAGGCTCTCCCTTCCTTTTCTCTTGGGTGACTGATATGACCTTTAGGTACACCGACTGACAATTACTGTCACCGAGAAATTGAATTATTAGCTTTCTCTGCCAACGGAGCCGCGGGTAGGTGGTTGGTAGTTGAGAGTAAAATGCTGTAATTACTTAGCTAAATTGCCATATTATATTTTTTTGCCACTCCTTTTCCTTTTCCATTCTTTCTCGTATGTGATATAAAAGCAGGGTAAAAGAGGGAAAAGAAAGGTGTTGAGCTGTGAAGCTGATGAAAGAATGATTTTGAATGTCCCCTGTAACCCTTTCAGGTGTTGATTGTCAATAGGAGCAATTTGGAGATGTGTAAGGAGGGGCCAGAGGGAAAAGGTCACACTATGCCCCCCACCTTCCTTCCTTTTTTTTTTTTTTTGTCTTTTTGGTTGTTGGTCAGCATGACTTTCTCTCTTTTTCATTCTCTCTCAGCCTCTCTCTCTCCGCCAAACAGCCAACAATTGATTTGACCCCAGTCTTTCTGTTCTCCAGCCCCCCTCTTTATCACACACAACACTTGCACATACACATCCCAGACTGGTCAGACTGAACATAATTATTTTTTTCCTCCTCTCCAGTCCTGAGCCAGCAAGTGGTTTCCTTTGCTTAGCAGCTTGTATCACAGCCTGTCAGATCTCACACTTTGATTACAGTATCTAGCTATTTAGCAAAGCCTAAACTGTGCTTTTGTTAATTAACTAGCATTTGAGGAGGATTGATGACTGCGAGGGCCTTCAGAGGTCACTTGGCTTCCTGAGAAAGTGAGAGGAAGACAATGTGGCGGTTTAAAATGCAGAAAGAGCATGGTAGTATCTAAGATAGCACAAGAGGAGAGAAAAAAGCGTCTTGTTTTCTTTCTTTTTTCTCTCCTCCAGCTTCTCAGACGTATGCTGGGCCCCTGTCATCCTTGGTTCTGCATCTGTATTAACCTTTTCATCTCTTCTTCAAATACACTAACTATACACATTGTCAGTTTCACGAGGAACAAATACTGGCTTCTTATTTTCTTCAATGTTAGAAGGCGTTTATATTTGACGATTAATGCAAGTATTATCTGTATTTCTTTATAGGCTACTTAATGGTTACAGTTTAAATGACAGCTATCAAAATACAAAAACGTCTCTCTGTGTTTGGCAAAAATTCTAATAAATGTAATCACTAAATACGATTGATTGACTTTTATACATTTAAATTAAGACGTATTCTATAATAAATTAGTCCTTAATTGTTGAAGTGGTCTTCAGGAGTAGTTTTCCAGGTTTTCTGAAGGTCTTTCTTTGGGTTTGCTCTGCTTTTTCATTCATGAACCAGTGTTGTGTCACACACAACATAGTAGAGGCAATCTTTATACACTTTACACACGCAAGTTGTTCCCATTTCTTTGGTTGAATCTATGAAAAACAGCCAAAGATAACAGTTGACAGGCATAAAATAGTAAAATAGCCTTCAGTTGATGCATCTAGTGTTGGCTGAATGTTCAACAGAAGGATATCTTTCATAAAGACATTTTTAAGGAAGTTCAGGCTGTGTTCCACATTAAAGGTGGAATTATAAAATATCGACTTTCAGGCTTGTTAAAAATGTACAAACTCATTTTTTACTTATGTACTGTATTTCCATTTATGTTTGCACATATTTCAACAAATCGCTCCACCTATCCTTTGTTTTCCATAAAGAAATGAAGGGCGACTCGAGACACACAGTACATATAGTGTGTATATATTCGACTACCAAAGTCTGCAAACTGTCAGCTTTAGAGAAAACAGGCAAAAATGTCCAACAAAGGAATTTGAATAGGCACAAGAGCATACAGGGAATAACACAATGAAACCAAACAGGTAGGCAATGCAGGCTGACTAAACAAACACAATGATGTGGAGACTACAGGGGACAAGGGGAGACTATAAAAACCACACATGGCTGATTGTGGGGTAGGCACAGTTGCGTGATGAAAGACAAGTAACTACCAAAGTAAAACAGGAGGTGGATAACAAGAACTGGAACAAGGAAATTCAGCAACCTGGATGAACAACAGAAGGAAGTGGAGGAAAGTAAATAACGTCTGGTAAGTAAGTGAGAAATGAAAGCACAGCGTGGCAGTAAATGTCATAAAAACTAAACAGGAAACCAAGAAAACTCAAAAGCACGCGAAAAACACAAGGAGCTAAACTACATAAGTAGTAAACCAAGATGCCGTTTTTCCTTCAGCTGTGGAAGGTGGTGGAAAAAAGGAAACAGAGATACTGAATACTACAGGAAAATGACAAATGATTGAAAATCATAGGCATGATGGGGGAGGGGGGGTTCCAAGATTTTCTTTTCCGTCTTTAAGGTCGAGCCAGCTAAACTATCATAAAAAGGGGACAATAGCCCATAAAGGACATTTATGCTCATCGCCTCGTCCCAGCAGAACCCCCATTGCTCTTTGTCTTAATTGTCCATGAACAAGACATTGTTCTGCAAGATCAGGGTCTGAAGAAAATTTCCTCAAACTTATTCATTGTTACAAGAAACACATTATAGTGCCTTCATTATTTTCACTCTGATATAAAGAATATGTTATTTGAATTTACATAATTCTCTGTGTGGCTCAAAAGCCACTTCTATAAATAGCTTTATTCAACTTGAGCGCAGATTCAAATGAAGGGAGAAGTCATAATCTCGTACAGTTTTACATCTTCTTCCGTTTCATGGCTGCGTCGTGCACACACACGCGCACACACAAATTTTACACGTCCGCTTTTGTATACTTTGTCCCTGGTTTGTGATGCATGTCACCGTTTTTTTGTGCTGAATGCCGATGAATTGCTAGCCAATGGGAAGATTAATTTGTTGTTCATCTTGTAACACACGCGACTTTCTGCTGACTTTGTGCTGCTCTAAATTAGGTTTTTGTGTGTGTGTGTGTCGTACATTTGGCAGGGGGTTGTCCCACTTTCAAAGACTTTGTTTCCGAGAAAGGCCCAGAGGTTCTGTGACACACCACCCGCCAGCTCAAACACATCGTCACACATCCACACAGTGTTGACCAAACACAGAGAATCGCACACCAAAATCTGCCTTTCCCTCTGAAAGGAGCTTTTCCTCAGCCTGATTTTTTTGCCCTGGAGTTTGGTTAAAAGTGTTTTATGTGCTCTCGCTGCTTCTGCTTGGCTAGCCCAGCTGCGCCTGAGGACATACAGTTGATCAATGTGCCATCACAGACAGAGGCAGGACTTTCAGCAGCGCATGACTGACTCCAGCTCGACTACTTGCGGTGTAATAATTCTATTTTGTGGGCTTTTTTCGAGTCCAGAGGTTATAGGTACAATGCTTGAAGAACATCGGTGTTTTTGCCCACTCGCCAAATTACATTTACAGGCCATTCCAGTTTTTTATTAAACTTGACGTTGGCACTGGGATTTGGAAAGGAAGGATGTGATATATTAGTGGTATGTTAATCCCAGGAGAGCGATAAAAATGCATTAAAAATGAACCCTTGTTAATTTGTTGTTGGTGTGTGGCCCTGAGCGTCAAACAGTCCCTCTGTTATTCAGGTAAAGTTTATGTGGCTTCAGAATTATTTCACTACTCAGCCTTCTTCTACTCCTATGGCCCGGCTGCGCTGCCGGGCACTACAGTATCCATAAACCCAACCTGCAGTCTCTCACCTCTCGCCTCTCATTTCTCATGGTATTAATAATACAGAGGCATCCATAAAGTGGGGAGCTGGGCTTGTATTAAAACACCACTGGCCCAGGATATATCCAAGGTCACCACAAGGCTGAACTGTTATTCTCCCCACACACGGAGAGAGGCGAACTGCTGGTCATTCCAGCAGATGGAGATGAGCACCAACACTGAAATGCTTATTTTTCTGCTTAAAAAATTTATATATATATATATATATATATGCAATGAGTTACCCATCAGAGACCTCTCTGGGTTGCAGAGATGTCATCTGCATTCTTTGTTGTGTTAAGAAGAGTTAAATGACCACTCGGGATGGCTATGGGCTGACCTTTAACCCATGAGGATAATGAATGAAATGAGGACCGGCAGGTATAATAGACTGCTGAGGTTGATAGTATTATAGCAGAGGCGGTGGCGGAGGGGGGGTAGGCCTCCCATGCTTCCTCACGTCTTTGCTTTCTCTCTTTTTCCTCGTTGTTAAAGATGATACAGACACAGAGGAGCAATTACCGAGAGAAAGAGTCTCCCATTTCCATCTGACAACTGAGTAAAAGGCCGTGGCCTTCTCGCTTAGGCATGCAGAGGGCCGAAGTGTAACAGGAAGCTGGAGAGGGTGACAGAGGCCAGCGGCTGCTAGCATCTATACTCAGATTCCAAGGCCTCACAGGTTTTTTGAAATATGAAAAATGAATGTCATGATGTTTCTATTATTCATTAAATCCCAGACAGGAGTAGAGGGAAAAAGGAGGAAAAGGCAGGCAGGTAGGCGACCGCGATTATCGATTACAATGCTGAAAATATAATGAAGTAGATATGAGAATTGAGTTTTCCCTCATACATTCTGAGGCTACCGACTGTCACAGCGCTGTGTCTGTCTCTGTCACCGAAAGGGCACATTTGTTGTACGTCTGCTGTTGTGTCAAGGCGATGTGTGTGGAAAAGAAATGGGTCCTTTCTCTCTCTCACTCTCACTCACACACACACACACACACACACACACACACACGCACACACACACACACGCACACAGACGTTTTTAACAATCACATTCCAAAGAATTCATTTGTCTTGGTTTAGCTTTGTCTCAGAGGTGACACACAAGCAGGGTGGTGGTGGTTGGGGAGCGGGGGCTCCTTTTGTTGCTCAAAATTGATACCGCCAACTGTGTAATAAAAATGTCCAAAACTTGCAACTGTGTTTGAGGGAGAGCTCCTTTTGTTCCTGGGGAAGCTGTTGTACAGAGGAGATAACTGCAACACTGTGTTTGGTGGCAAGATTAATATGTTGGGCCGTTTAGACCGGGGGTGTTTTCTTGCTCTGGCTGTGTCTCTGGTGTCACCATCACGGCTCTTTCTTTGAATCCGGCTCATGAGCGTGCTCATTCTGCTGAAATGGTAACCAGCACAGTTTAGCGACACATATATCCTGCTGTAGCCTGCTTTGGTTACAAACTGTGTTGCTGCCATCGGGTTTAAAATACTCCAACAAAGACAGCATTAATTCATTTAATCATGAAAGTTGGCTTATCAGCAGAGCAGAGGGGTGATGACTATCTACAAGGGGTTCCTTAGAATAATGACTACAGTTGATGACTGGAGTTTAAATCCTTTTTTTTTTCTTTTAAGGTGGCATATCCAAATAAAGAAAGTGAAATGATGCTTTTCAATTCATTTCTTAGTCTGATATTTTTTTCTTTTGGTCTCATGACAAACAGTAACCTGACACGGCTGAATTACTGAACTGTGTCTAAGGACTAATGAGAGAAATTTCCCCAGAGAATCTTTATCTATTGCTCCTTGGAGAGCACCTTGTGGACTCGCTGTGCTGTCTGTCACGTCCACACACACACACACACACACACACACACACACACACACACACACACACACACACACACACACATCATCCACACTCGACCCCGGTCCACCCCACCTCCCAACTCCGATCTACCTCTGTACTGTCTGCCTGTCTTCCCCTTTCCACCTCTTCATCCCCCTCTCTCCACCACCTCCTTCACTCATTGACACCCCTGTTTCCTGTAACACTATCATGTAGCACAGCCATTTCACTTTTGCACCTCGCAATTAAAACCAGAGGAAAGGCGGAGGAAAAAGAATATACTTTCAACCCCCACCCCTCATTCAGCAGCAACTACTGCCTTCCCATCAGCAAGACAACCTTTCATGGATTTTTTTTTTCATATATGCGATACACATGTATGTGTTAGAAATCCAGAGTTTATGAGAATGGCAGGCATGGAATTAATTAACAAAGGAAATCTCACCGCTGCTTTGAGCTGAAGTTGATAATTTTAGCTTTTTAGTTTCTGCTCCTGTGATAGCAGGTGGGGGCAGATGTGACAAACACTTTAATAAAGAAACGGTGGAAAGTGAGATTTGTTGTGCCAACTGGAGGAGTCCGTTATTCTGCGATGGCTGACTGATTTGACTCACATGGACAGCACTTCTGCTGAGAGAAATTGTTTCACTTGTAACAACCACACAAAAACTTGCACACACGCACACTCTCGAGTGAAGTCAAAAGCTTTGATCATTTGGTGTTGCTTTGCTGACCTCTGCAGGATCCTCCCCCAGCTCTCTCTTGTGAGTTTGAGAGTGTGTGTTTGTATTTGTGGCCTAGCATAACTTGCTTGTTGTATGTATATGTTTTTCTTTGTTTGTTTTATAGGTGTGTAGAATTTAACATTTTCAAATGGTAAGGCTGAAAGATGGTTATATATATAATTTTAAATCATGCTTTTTATTTGTTCTTGTTTCTAATGTCTCTGTAAAGCACTTTGAATCACCTTGTTGTTGAATTGTGCTATACAAATAAACTTGCCTTGCCTTGCCTTATAGAATACTGAGCAAGGAAAATGGGAAATAGGGAAATAGGTGTGGAAATGTATTGAAGCATGCAAACATATGTGGAAAAGGCAAAAAGAGAGTTTGTGCAATTTACTTCAGTATTTTTCTTCAGGCTGTATATTTCTTCAGTGCAGCCTGAGCTCATAGGAAGCTTTCTTGTAATTTCTTTAAGCAGTCTTTGTAGTCTTCAGGAATAGTTCTCCAGACTTACTGAAGGAAATTCAAAGCTCTTCTTTGGATGATGGCTTCCTTTTGTTCAGTCCTCTGTCGAGATGATCCCAAACTGCAGCAGTAATATTGAGGTCCTGTTTCTGGGGAGGCCAATCCATGTGTTTTTCTCTCCAGGTAAGCTTTTACTGCATGGTTGCCATGGTGAAATATTACATTTTTGCCATTTAGATGCTTTTTCGATGACATTGCATTATGCATCAAAATGTGACGTCACTGTTGTCACTCAGTCCAGTTCTTGTATATTTACATACTTCACCTTTTCTACATGTTTCCATTCATTAAGAATAACTTCTTGACCAGTGTTGGTCAAGTTACTTGAAAAAAGTAATCAGTAACTAATTACTGATTACTTCCCCAAAAAAGTAATCCCGTTACTTTACTGATTACTTATTTTCA
>NW_005187415.1:3882560-3884384 GCF_000239375.1 Pundamilia nyererei
TAGTTCTTGTTTTTTAAGGATATGACATTCACATACACATTCAGAAATGGAAACAAATTAAGTGTTTTTTGACAGGCTGCTATTAACAAAAGACAATTTAAAATTGATTCATTGCAAGTCATCTGAGATACCTTTAGAAATATATAATATATAAGACAAAAAATGAAGAAAGCCTATCTGTGGTCTCGTGGTGTGGAGTGAATTTTCAGCTTTGGTGGAGGTCTACTCTTCTTTGTGACACTGAAGCTGTCTTTTGATTACTCACCTGCCTCAGTCCTGAGATCCTGCATTTAGGTCTGTACCCTAGAGATGATAATCTGACGAATGAGTCTATCCACATATGGAAAACATTGTCTGTTGAGTAGTCCAAAAGTTGTTCGAGCTAATTAGGACATCTCACATAAAGAGAATGACCCAGGAAATTACATTGCTTCTGTGGCTAATTTCTTGCTAGACAAACACCATCTGTGTTTTCATACATGGGAGAGCGATCTGTGGTGTGACAGTATTTGGATGGAAGAAACTGCTCAACAAACAGAGCCAAACGGCCCAGTGTAATTTAGACACACACACATATGTGTACACAAACATTCATAGACACCAAGCCCCCTTGGGAAAACACCATCACACATCGAGTCAGAGATCACAGCTACGTAAACAACAATCCCTGATTAGTGTTGCATTACTGTTCAATTTTTTATTCGTTCCAAATTGGAAATCTGAGGGCTCTGTGTTTTTGTCTCTTCTTGTACGCCACAAGTTCTTTGATATTAAACATGGATTAGTAGTGTCTAAGCTCTCGCTGACCAGACATGAATGAGAGAAGAGGGGGTTGGAACTGCTATCTCTCCTTGTAGAGGCCATTGATTTCCAAGCTACTTACGCCTTGTTTGTATGTACAGACACACTGGAGTGTAAGCCTGTTAAATGTGAAGTGCTTCACCTGTCACCTACAGGTCCCTGTCTCATCTTCTTTGGGCTTCTCAGCACACAAACTCGCGCACGTGTGCACAAAATACAATCTGGCCACTTTGCAAATCAGATTTAGATATCGTATGGGACGCGGGCTGATTTTATCACCGTACCGTCTATTATATCAGGATGTTATGAGCTACTGGGTGACATGGAGCCGACTAAATAGGGTTATCATCCATTTGGTATTCTTATTCAGGGCCTCTGTTAACATAGCTGTAGCTCTATTTTAATTTTAATGTGGCAATAGTTATGTAGGGGTGGTGCCTGGTTAAGCATTTGATCTACCGTTGATTTTCTTCTTTGAACTGACTAAGAACACGAGGCAAGATCGCTCCTATAGATTAAAATTCATGTCAAGTAATATCAATCATGTGATTACTCCCTATCATTTGTAAGTTCTCCTTTCATCTCATCCTTAGTGAATAGAGTTTGACTTGAGCGCCAAACTACTCATAAGGGAAGGCAATTTTGATTATTTCTCTGGGTTCCTAAGAAAATAGAAGTTTGTATTTCTCATAACGTGAGCTTCCATCTGGCCTTGGTGTTCGGTGCTGAAGGATAGCCCAAGTGATTACAGTCTGTAGTCTGCTCCAGCTTATTATGGCAAAACATCACTGGCCCCTTCTCCAAATATATCATAAATAATTATTACGGAGTGCATGTTCAGTGCTCTGGGCTATGGATATAACTTGTTTAGTTTCAAACACAGCCCAATCAATATAAGCCTGTCATCTAAAATTTATGAGAACACCAGCTTGTATTTTATTTATCTATTTATTTATTTATTTCATTTGGCTGCTTTCTTTCAGCTTCTTTTTCTTAACTAATTTTGCTGATCTTTGCGTGTGT
>NW_005187415.1:3884404-3895925 GCF_000239375.1 Pundamilia nyererei
GTGTGTGTGTGTGTGTGTGTGTGTGTGTGTGTGTGTGTGTGTGAGTGTGTTTGAATTCCTGAAAGCACTTGTACCTTTGTGTGGATGCAGTCAAGTATGCGTGTGTGAGTCTCTGGATGTGTGCACACATTCTCTGCAGCTCGGTCCAGCAGGCAGCACCACTCAGGGGACTCCTGGAATTATGGATTGAGGACAGGAGTCATGCGATGATTGACAGCCGCATTCCGTTGGAGGTGATTAGGTGCACGAGGCCCAAAGAAAACAGACATGATGGAAATTTCAACATCCCTGCTCTAATTTTGACTGTGGGTAATTATGATACATGATGATCTGCAGACATCATTGGCCACACAGTCTGCTGTGCTCAGTCTCCCCAGTTCTCGCTGGCTCTCTGTGCCTCACTGGCTCACTCACTCACTCGCTCTCAGAGCAGCACAAAAGATTTCTTACAAACAAATGGTGTCAAAAAGCAGGTGGGCATCATCAAGCAGCACCGAAAGTATGAAGGTTTGTTTTTTCAGCGAGTTTGTTATTATCTTGTTATATTACTGTGTACACAAAATCAAAGTCGGGGTTTAGTACATCATTTGTAACATTTGTAAGGCAGGAAAAAATTTTAAATCCCAGAATCATTTGTTAAGTATGGGGGGAAATCCCTGTGTCCAGCGTAAAGTGGATAAAAATGTTGGCTGTAGCCACTGTGGCTTCACCCGTTAGTTCGTGAACTCTTCTTTGGAAGCTTCAGTTTCTGAATACTTAAATCATTTTTTGTATTTGCACAAGAAATTTGTGTGCTACGTTTTCAGCTAATGCTAACTAACTTGACCAGCAAGGTGCTAACCAGGTACACCTGCTCAGCTGCTTAATGCAAATTTGCTTAATGCAAATATCTATTCAGCCGGTCACATGGTAGTAACTCAATGCATGTCGGCACGTAGACATGGTTAATTCAAACTGCTTAAGTTTAAATCGAGCATCAGAAGAGGGAAGGGAAGGCGATTCAAGTGACTTTGAACGTGGCGTGGTTGTTGTTATTGCCAGATGGACTGGGCTGAGTGGTCCAAAAAATTGAAACTATCCAGTGAGCAGCAGTTCTATGTGTAAAAACGCTAGTTGGTGCTACAGGTCAGAGGTGAAGGCCCAGACACCTTCAAGCTAAGCGGAAGGTGACACTAACTCAAATAACAACTTGTTAGATCTAAAGTATGCAGAAGAGCATCTTTGTTTGAGCAACATGTTGAACCTTAAAGCAGATGGGCTACATCAGCAGAAGAGCACACTGGGAGCCACTCCAGTGTGGTCTGTTCCTTGGTCTCTTGCTTCTCAGTAGGATCAGAATTTAGCAAGAGAGCATGAATCTATCCTGCCTTGTATCAACCACACAGCCTACCTGAGCATTGTTGTTGACATTGCACATTCCCTTATGACCCCAGTGTACCCAACTTCTGATGCCTGCTTCTAGCAGGATAAAACACCATGTCACAAATCTCAGATCATCTCAAACTGATTTCTTGAACATGATAATGAGTTCACTGTAGTCAAATGGCCTTTATCGACACCAGATCTCAATGCTACAGAACAAACTTTGGGATGTGGTGGAACAGGAGATTCACTTCATGGATGTGCAGCTGACAAATCTGCAGTGACTGCGTGATGCTATCATGTCAATATGGACCACAATCTCTGAGGAATGTTTCCAGCACCTTGTTGAATCTATCCCACAGAGACCTGAGGCAGACACAAAAGGGGATCTAACTCAGTACTGGTACTAAAATGTAAACTCGTGCAAATAAAATGAAATTAGGTAAAAAGTGCAACCCAAACGTCTTGAACAGGCTTTTAATACAACAGATAAGATACTATTTCTCAGACAATAATAACAAAGCCAAAAGGTCCAGTTGAGGGACTCGTAGTAGTAGAACACATGACTCAGCACCCACTGTTTACTTAAAGCAGTGATGCACAAAATACCTGTACAGTTGTGAGCAATACTCACTGCAGATGCCATGGGGGGCAATGGGGGGCAAGGTTATTTTAAAGCCTACCCCATGTGGCCATTAAAAGATCTGCAGTTATAGGCAGTTCTGCAGTGTCAACAGCTAGCTGCAGTTATAAAGACAATGTCTTCTCATGCAGCCCTCTGCAAGATAGTAAGTGCATTTCACAAAGTGTAATTAAATGTGAATTAAACATCTGTTCCACTGAATTTGAGTTAGTCCTTCATTCTTAAGTATCACATTCCATTTAAGTAAACTTACCTCTAGTAAGAACCATCGTGCATCTTATTAATGACAAAACTAATCAGCGTGGAATTTAACTGCTGCGTTAAATCACGCCACACAGTTTTCAAAACCCAAACACACAAGTGGACTCACTCAAACGCACGCACAGGCACGATCTGCAAAGGCCACGAGCGCACCATCGCGGATCCCGAGCCGAGTGTTCAGATCTGAAAGTTACAATATTCCTCCCAGCACTTTTCTTCTCGGCTTCTCTCATGTGCAGCCTCACTCTTTTCCCCCCATCTGACAAGAGCTGCACGTCCCGCTCTCACTCCCCCAACGTCAGGTGCGTTTAGCATGGCTTTGAACGCCATGCCGCCATATTTTATTGAACACTTTGTTGGTTGATGCTGGAGCCCTCCACAATGCCTGGCGATGAACTCATGCATTAGAGATGTGAGATGCGGACGGCGGCTGGAGAGGGTTTGAAAGAAAATACTGGGAGGGCGGGTGTTTCTCTCTGTTTTGGTGAGCTGTATAGAAGTCGTTGTGATTTAGTGTTTCAGTATTAGTTCTTGCTCCCTGTAAAGAAAAATCCATGATAGCTCTCACAGATTCCCTCTTAAGGATAAGAGCTCTGCAAGTGCTCTTAGCCTTGCTCACACACTGTCTTTCTTTCTTCAGCAGGTTCATAACACTGTTTTTTTGTTTTTAAAAAATTTGTTGCTCAAACTTGTGCTCCATGTTGACAGGAATAAAAGAGACTGTTGTCTCTTTTATGATCCTTCAGTCCGGTACCGTATCATCAACATTTCCCGTGTGACCTTTTCCTTTGCCTAGAAAGACGTTCTTGAGTGTGGAATACATAGAACAGAGTCTATTTTGCATATCTAATGTTAAACCCAGCTGCCCGTCCTATAGAGTAGGTGAGAAAATACTGATTAATCCCCCAAAGGGGTGAGTGTAAAATACATATCTGCATTCTCTTGATTGTAAAGTGTAGCAATAGGAAAATTAGACACTGAAATGTGTTAAGCCTTAAATTAACGCTCCATATTTTAGTGCCATTTTCAACTGTAGCACGTCGCAAAGGCCTCCACAGACAAGAGGCATCTCACTTGTTGTCAGACAACCTTCTATCACCTCTGCTACACCTTTGTAGGATTTGCATACGATCTGGTTATGTGTGAGCCAGTGAATTAAGAACCAGGCTTTTTATTTTTGAGGTTGCATCTTTTTTTTGCAGTACTGGCATTAAAAATAATCCCAAACTGCAGAGTTAGTGCAAAGGTTTTGCGTCGCTCTTTGGATTTCTGACAGAAACTCTGTTCTCGGACATTTATCGATTCACATTTATCTGATGGTCGCTGGATTCTTTGACTGCAGCGCCACAGCCAAACAGATGTTTCATTTACAGCTAACAATTACACCCCGAGAAGTTTTGGGATGGAGGGGGTGGTAAAAAAAAAAAAGGCATGAGTTTATTTAAACAGATTCTTCACATGACACGTCCTCTCTCCAGCACCCCGCAGATTTATTTAAAATGAAACAGTTTGTGCTGATTCTCTCATTTACTTCTCAACCCCCTCAGTCCGCGGAGCAATAATCTGGCTTCCTGTAGACTAAACATAAAATTAAAAAGCAATCTGGTTCTCCTGTATGTTTTATAGAAAATCTGGGGGAAAAAAGAACTCACATCAGCGACTTTTACAGATAAAAGTGCCATGGCTTGCCAAGTGAAAAGACGGATAAAAAAAAAAGAATATCTTTTTTTCCTCTCTTTTCGCCTTTGCATATGTTAGAGCAGCTTGATTAACGGCAGGGCTGTCCAAAAGCTAATTATTTTATTGAGTTGTGGGATGAGGCGGGATCCCACCCTGAGGATTTGGCTTTGGCTTTGGCTGCAAAATAGAAAAGGGCCCCCTGCATGTGATGTGTGATTTCTCCCTCCTCCTGGTGCCCGTCCTGCACGGTGACAGCAGGATGAGCCCCAGGTATGGGTGGTCTCATCTCTTCTCTATCAATAAGGAGCTTACTAGCTGTACTGGAAATGGGAGGGAATACAATACCATTGCAATTTGATTTTAAGCCCCACAGGTCAATCTCCTGAACCCCCTTTTCAGGTGCCGCCTTTTATCATTCCCTCCCCATCCTTCACATCTGTCATTTGCTTTCTCTTTCTGAGTCTCTATCGTCCCCCCTCACTTTCATTCTCTTTTGCTTTCTCTAACCCTTTGTCTCCATTACTCTTTTTTTTTAACTCTCTGTGTTAAACCGCTAGCAGAAGTGCATTTAAGTTGCTCTCAGAGCGGTCTCTCTTTGAAGGTTGGTGGTCACATCAAAATATGCAACAGCCACAAATATGGATTTTAAATGTCAGGATGTCGTTTCTTTATGGTCACCACTGAGTGGCAAGTAGTTATTCACTTCAGTGCAAGAAAACAGATGCGCTGCACACAAAATGGGACAAACAAGTAAGAACTGGTGCATTCGTGTTTGCATTTATGCACTTCGTGCTCATTATTTGGCCCATTATAACATATACTTTGAATCCTTGAACAATAACAAATTATGGCAATCTTGTATGGAGGTGTCAGGATAATCACTTGAATGCAGCACAAGTTTTTGCTGTTTGTTAATGCAATGTGTAATCTTAAAGAACGACCCAGACAGCTCAGGCTGTGTCCAACAAGTGTCACCACACCTTAGTTCTTGTAGAAGAACTCTACGCTGACGATCACCTTGGGGGTGAATTTACAGTGCACAGTCCTCAACTCATGTGCCTCCTCCTCACTTGAACTTTGCACACTGACTAGAAATCTACTGTTTGGTCTCTGGGTGGGAGATCCATCTCTCATCACAACTGATTCAAAGTTGGGTCAGCTGGAAGTTGAGGTTGGAGGTTTTGAGGCCCGTGCTGAAATTGCAGATGTGCACATGCAAGTGGTCAGAATGGGACTTCCCGAGGGTGACCTAAAAATAGTAGCCATACTGGAAGCCGAGACACAAATATAATTCAAGAATCTTTTTTGGATTTTTATGAGTCCACTATGCAGTCAAAGTTCATTCAGGGTTTAAAGCCTGTTTTTATATCGAGTAACTTGATGCAGTTGTTAAAGTTTCAGCAGTAATTCTTCTGAGGTTATTTAATAGAAAAAGAAGTGAAGAAAGAAGAAATGTTGTACTCATAAATAAACATTGATTAGTGCATAATTAAACCTTCCAACAAACTTTCTTCTCGTAAACTTAGAATTTATCCATTAAAAATACATAGGAAGCAGCGCCAGTTTGCGAAGCTGCCGTTTTGCCCTGCCATCTTGATTAGAGTGACTCAGATGGACATTGTCAGATGGACAAGCATGTGGCTAGAGAACTGCCACATACATAGTACCTCTTATAAGATCTCTCTTATCTCCTTTCTACTTCATCCTCTTCCTCCTCATTCTAAGCCTCAAATACTGAGCCGAAGTCAGGGCTCTAATATCAGAAAACGTGCAGAAATATGCTTATTTATTCCGAATATTGTCAAGCGTGTAGACAACAATTTTAGATCCCTTTCAAAGAAAGTTTTACTAATGCCAGTAAAACTTTCTTTGAACAACAGTTGACAGTGGCTAACAGCAGTTAACAGAGGCTAACAGCATCAGAAAAGTACAGGATACCTCAACAACTTCATATCACTCATCAGTGAGAAGTGAGGTTCACTGACTCAGTGTCTCAGATAGGACTTCTTTCATGAATTTTTACAGCCTCCTGCAGAGTAAATAGATAGGGATACATAGTGAGGCAGAAATAAACAGCGGACTAACAGCCTACATTCGCTACAGATGAACGGTTACTAGAGTTGTTTGTCTTACAGTGTCCACCATAGCACGAATTATACCCTTGAATTGGATGGATTAAAAAACATAATTCTGCAAATTTGACCGCAATCGGCAATCTACTGACATCTAGTGGTGAGCTTTTATAAAGTGTAACTTTAAAGCAGACTACGTTAACTTTAATTCAGAAAATGAATTAATTAATGCATTTCTTAAGTTATATACACTACACAAGTTTGACTGTGATGCACAGCATGCCTGTGTGAATGCGTGCTTGCATATGGTGTATATATGTGGGTGGCTCTGCATGTGTCATTAGTGTGTTTTAGTATACCACCGAATGCCATTTTTTGTGTGTCGCTGTCTGTAGGATCTGATTGACCTCACATCCCTGTCAACAAAATGTAGAGCCAGGCCTGCGAGTTCCATAAAAAAAGAAGAAAAAAAACTTTACTCACTTCTTTGTATCAAAGGCAGCTGCGTTGCAGACAACAAATTGGCTCTTCATGTCTCCCTCTCCAAATGCTAAGGTTAGGCTTTAATTGTGGCACCTGGGTCGGAAAGCAGCAGAGTTATAGACAAAATAGCGATGCTCATGTCAGTGGACGTGTTGTGAATAGTTCACATAATACCAGTGTATACACAGTGGACACGGAGCCAGCCACCTTTGCTCCTCTCCCCTGTTCTCGCTGAATAAGAATCTGACATAAATTCTGCACATATAAAATTAGTAAATGCCACTGTAGCCGTAGTTAAATATCACACAAACCCCCGGGGAGGGGGGCAGGGGGAGGCGCCGACAAGTTACCTTGGCCTATTTTTTTGTGGCGAAGACAGGGGGGAGGGGAAGGGCCTTTGACTAGCAAAAGAGATGGTGGGAGGTTAGAGAGAAGGAACGGGGAGAAGGGAAAGGAAAAAGGGAAAGGAAACAGCTGTACATCATCAGAGAGAGGGCGGGGAAGGAGTGGTGGCGGTCTCCCTGCGAAAGAACCCTGCTTTCAGATATGGAGCTGTCATGCAGCAGGCGTACTCGTCTCCCCCCGCTGCTCCCCTTCCTTTCTTCACATTGAAACTATCAAATAAAAAAAGTGTCGTGCAGAAACTTCTTTCTTCAGCCATCATTAGAGGTTAAGTGCAGTCTAATCTCTCCACTAATAAAGTTTCTTTGAAGTGAGGAAAAGGGGTGGAGTAAGGCCAAGGGTTGTTCACACACTCTATTTAGTAAATTAGCTCAGCAGAGGCATCACTGCTGGCGACGGCTGGAACACTCAGCATGAAAGCTGAACTGGCCTCATAGAGTTAGTTGATTATCAACACAGCCTTAGAGTAAATACTGGTTCTCAGTACATTTGGATGTTGGATGCTCTCCAGAATCAGTTTGCAATTCAAGGCAAGCTTTTTGGCTGTTTTTGCAGCTTTTTGGATGGAAACCTGAATATTTGATATTCTAACAAGTGGCTGTTGAATGGAAATGTATTTAAGAAAGTCAAATGGTTTATTTTCTACTTTCTTGTAAAAAAATTTTTAAAGTGGTCTTGAGCAATAGTTCCCCAGGCTTTCTGAAGGTCTTTCAAAGGTTTTTTTGGACATTGGCTAATTTTTCACTCATTTTCAGTCCACTCATCATACCTTTTCAGAGGAATGAAAGCAACCTTGTTATGTCTACACATAACAGACAATTAATCAAAGAACCAATTTTAAACTCTATCTTATATCTTTGGGCCCTTTGTTACTAGCAGTCTGTCACAAAAACGCATCATTTAGTTTACTTTACCAAATATGCCAAAGATAACGCAGTTTGACAGGCATTAAATAGCATTTTTGTAACAAGGCGATTTCCAAAGACCTATTAGCTGAAAACTTGGCATTTCTCAACATCATGTGCATGTATCTTTTTACATGCTCAAGTGAAGGACAGAAATAAGAAGCGACAGGCCAAAAATGCTGTCAATAACAGATGAACAGTAACTAAAAATCACATCCTTAAGAAATAGAATAAAAAATGCAGCAAAGACCTGAAGCAGGATCTTCAGATGATTCTTAACCCCTGAATCCTCATCAGAAATAGTCTCAGTGATAGCTGAGATGGCTTCTTGATAGCCACCTTTCCATTGGTGAGGTATTTTTAATTACTGGTAAGGTAGGTTAAATTACACATAAACTGGACTGAAATCAGTTTAGATTTTGTTAAAGAATACAAAACACTGACTTTCATAATGTCAGACAATATTTTCACAGACCGGCCTTTAAGGTGTCGCGGATAAATGCAACAAAATAAAATGATACGACCAAGACAAAAACTGTGGTATTTTGTAAATATAAGAAAAAATGTGAATTCTCTGTGCAATTGTGTAATTGTATTAGCAGCGTCCTCCTGAAATACGTCAACAACATTGAGAGTAATATCCTCCTCTCTGCCCCTTAATGCTCTCTGGTCACTATGGTAATGCGTAAATATTTCTTTCAAAATTAGACACACAACTACAACACGGGAAAAGACACAGGGAAACCGAGTTAACGATAAAAAACCTGAAAACCATACATTTCACACCAGAGCCTCAACTCTCGCGGCCCAGCACCAAACTACTTACGGGTCCGTGGCCCGGGGGTTGGGGACCACTGTTATAGACCATATTTCCATGTATGACTGCACATTTCTCTAAATAAATGTAGACTAATGTAAGACTTTTGCGCATTTAAAAAACTGAGCTCCCTTTCAGTCGTCAATGGGTAATAACTGTGATTTTGTGTGTAACATAGCAGCATCTAACAAAACAGCACATTTATTAAACAGAAAGTACTTTAATGCAATTTGTCTTATTGGATTTTCTTCATCATCCTTTTTCTCCTTCATTTTCTTCCATTTCCCTGCCTTGTGTGTGTGTGTGTGTGTGTGTTTTCTTTTGTATCAGCCTGTTGCTTCCACAGCCTCAGCCTGGCACAGCGCCAGTGCTGGGCAGGAATCCCACCCCTCCCCTCCTCATTAATTTGCCAACAGATTGCCAAGAGCTGCTCGCCGTTCACAGACGAGGGGGCGGTGGTGGTCGTGAGGCGTGTTTACAACAGTTAAGTAACAAACTGACAACCATTAAAACCTTAATGCAGCACAGCATCACAGAGCAAAGACTCGACTGCCCCCACTTTGTCTGGCACGCGTGATGATGCAACAGCCAGAGCCGGGCATGCTGTTGGCACTTCATCTTAACTGGAAATCTTGGGATCCTGCCAACACCGGCAGCCAAGAAACAACAGGTCTGAGGCAGCACGGGCCTGCCAGTGAAAAAAAACCCCAAAAAAATGCATGCAGACAAATTCATTCAACAAGTGGAATTTTTGTCGCGCGTCAAGTATAAATAATGTACAACGTCTAAACTGTGAAATTTAAACTATTTAAATGATAAAATAGTTTTGATAAATATTTAGCACTGACTAAATGTGTTCTGCCTGTGTCTGGAGCATTTTTATAAACTGTAATTGCTCATTTTCTTGTGCTACAGATGTATTAAAATCAACCAATCAATTACATCAATCACATCATGAACAAAAACAACATTTCCCTGCATAAACTGTTATTGTTGGGGCGGCTTACCTTATACAACACAGCTCAATTTGGTAGCGATTTGCAGAGTAAATGTTATTGCCCTTGCATGCATCAACGCCATATGTTTTTTGTGTGTGTGTCTTTTGTTGGAAATTTCACTGGAAGGGGGCAAAATTCCTTCTCCAAAGGGATCTTGTTAAATTACTCCGAACCGTTTAGTGTCCAGCACACAAAAATGCCATTTCGTGACCATATGGAAGCCTTTATGTAAAGTTTTTCCTTGTTGATATACAGAATCTATAACAAATGATAATGATTTGCACATGTGGGATGGATAGGGCTTGGTGTCAGTTGATGGCTTGATGGCTTCAACATGAGTTGTGTGCCCAATTTTAAAGTTGTTCCCTGCCCACTACCTGTCGTAATGGGAAGTTTATGGCTACTTTATTATATCCAGTAACTGGCAGATAGTTTGAGGGGCTAGATTTAAGATGACCATGAGAAGGAAAGTAAAGTGCTGAGCGAGCTCAAACAAGCTTAGTAGGAAACTGAGTTTAAATGTTTTCAGCTTTCCCATTGATTTGAACATTTAATCTACGCAGATAGATTTAGCTGAAAACCCCAGACCCTCAAGTACACCATTGCGTGACAGATTCATGGCGCAGTGACTACCTCCATATTTGGATTCTGAATGGCTGGTGAGCTGATATGGAATTTTACGCATATAGTTTTTATCAAGAAATCACAACCACATGGATACATATGTACATCATAATGTGAGAGCCTCCTGTGAAGAAGGTAAGCTATCTGAATGTAAAAGGCAGATAAACATGAGATGCTGGCAGCTTCCTTTGTCGGTCACTTGAATCAAAATCATTCACACAAGGGATACAAGGTGGATGAAAGGCAGAGATTGCAAACATGCGGGTAATTTCTAATGCATGTATAGAAACATGTCCTCCAGGAAAGCTGATACACCGTCACTGACCACCAAAAAATTTAGGCAAGGCGGTGACAAATTGCATTACAGGGCAAATAGGCTAGTTTTTTAGAGGCCCCAATTTGTCGTTTCCAATAAAGGCCATTGTTGCTCAAAAGTCTGGGCTCATTGCCCAGTGGCTGTTTAGAGCCAAACTGATTGGACGTAATGTCTGACAGCTGTCGGCGGTTCCATGAATTGAGTCAATTTCTATGTGTCATGCCAAGTTTTCTGTACATCAATATGTATAAGGTGAAAAGAGAGGCCGACAGGGCAAAGGAGAGCGAGAGCAAAAGAGACTGCTTTACAAAGAATGGATGACTTCCTGCTGTAACAAGAGGCCCCATCTGGCGCTGCTTTAGGTTCCCCGGGCTTCATGTGTAGACTGGGGAGAGTTTGGTCAAAGGGTGGGGGAAGTGTGGGTAGAATGTGTGGTAGGGAGTATTATGTGGTTACAGAAGGGACACTTCAGGCTCCCGAGGTAGCAATGTGAGAGTTTCTAGGTCAAGAGGGTCGACTCTGCCCTACCGTGGGCATCTGAAGTCTGGCATTTGGACTGACTTTGTAGTGATACAGATGGGTGGGCATGACATTAGGCCTGTAGGATGCGTGCTAGTGACACATATATACAGATATGTGTATAATACGTCTGGGTGTGAGCATGCAAGCCTGTGTGAAGTCTGATCAGAAGTTTTGGGAAGTCATGTCCAAGAATAGAAATAATCTGTGCTGAATAGAAAGACAGTTTAAGTTAAGTAAGTTGTGAATGCCTGAACACTTTATATGTGACTGCAGGTTCTCTTTCATTTTTGTGAAGTTAGCTACAGTGTGCTATTATATACATATACAGGGAGTGCAGAATTATTAGGCAAGTTGTATTTTTGAGGAATAATGTTATTATTGAACAACAACCATGTTCTCAATGAACCCAAAAAACTCATTAATATCAAAGCTGAAT
>NW_005187415.1:3897435-3905413 GCF_000239375.1 Pundamilia nyererei
GCCCTGCGACAGACTGGCGACCTGTCCAGGGTGTACCCCGCCTTTCGCCCTATGACAGCTGGGATAGGCTCCAGCGCCCCCCGCGACCCTGAAAAGGATAAGCGGAAGCGAATGGATGGATGGACGGATGGATGGATATATATATACACACACACCATCAGCCGCTGAAGTCTTTCTTTCAACAGATTTTGTCTGCATGATAGCCCACAACTATGCAAAAGTCACATAATTTTGGAGGCAGAATTTGCAGATTGGTAAGGTTCAACATATGAATGCTGAGTACTCAGTAGATTAGCACCAGCACAGAATTCTTGGACAATTGACCTCACAGCGAATGCTGAGGCCCAGTTCAGAGGTTCAGTTAGTACACCTAGCAGCCAGCTGCTAATAGCGCAAAACCTAGAGCCCCTGCTATTTCTAAGAAAATTGCTATAGAGAAAAAGTGTTTGGTTTTTTTTGTATCAAACTGTAAACATTTTATACCCTGCTGTAATATTTGGCATTTTAACATGAGAGTCACTTTTGCTGCCATTGGCCATTTAAGGGACTACAGTTTTAGCACTTTGCATTGGCTTCATTTTTCAGCCATATAGGTTGTGCTAATGTAGTAATGGCTATAGTGTATATGCAGTATAGCTATACTGCATATCCAAAAAGTATCTGATTTAGAAATTCAATTTTTGTGGATTTAAATGGGGTGGGATTAAAAAAAATGAATACAGTGATTTCTGTCAAATAATGACAAACCACAAACTAGTTAACACTACAAATATTCACAGACAGAGTGCTCCCAGGTATAAAACATATCTCATAGACCTCCTATAGGAAACATTTAGCTTGTAGCACTGACCGATGTCTGATTTAGACTAATGCTGGCTGCACTGACAGTGTGTGTAGTTCAGTTTCTCAGGAGGTGCACATCAGGTTCTGTAGAAGGTTACGCTGTACATTTAAAAGAGGTTTCCAGTTGCTTCAAAAGTTATGATGTCGATTTCCCACAGAAGTCTAAATCAGTGATTAGTGAGCCAACGTGCATAAACCCAGGTTCCTTTTGATAAGACAGACTTGTGTTTATGTTAAAAGAATGCATATGTTTATGTTGGTATTATTGAAAATCTTGTGAATTTAGACTGCTTTTAATGGGATACAGAACCATTTGAAGAATCCATGACCAGCTCTTTGCCCTGGGGTGTGAGTCAAATTAAACCATTGGCTTTTAGTAGATTTCAGATCTGTGACACTGATTATCCTGCCATTAGCAGTGTCTGTTTATTTGATTTGCTTTATCGATTGGAGCCAATCCCCGATCAAACAAACTTTATGGATGTAACAACACGACCTCCAGGTCCCTGGATAAACAAGACACGGCTTGTGGGGGGCAGCAACACCAATCTGTTCTGGAAAAGTCTCCACATTTCATAACAACTGAACAGTGCTGTGGTTTCCCATAAGAGACGTGCAGAGGAATTATCTGTGACAGCACAAGCAAAGGCATGTGATTAGATGCCATATTGTGCTGCCATCTTTTACATACAATATTTATCCTATTGATTTCTTTTGATTAAAAATCTAAGCAGTCAGTGTTGGCTTGTCACTGCGAAAATCTTCACATTTCCCCTCCTTTGTGAGGGATATGTGTCATGTGGATTAATATTTCAAAGTCTGGTAATTCATTTATGGCAGGAAGAGCTCGTTACGGGGGGGAAGAAGCGTCTTCACGCTGCATAGTGAGGAAAAAAACCCCAACAACAATCGTGTTGCTGTTGCTGTTTGTCAATGACCTGCCGCGAATTGGCGATGAGGGAGTTACGAAGCAAGATGAAAAGAAAACATGCTAAATAATACAACAAATTACATTGCAACTTTTTCCCTGTGTGTCAGGAGAGCAGATTTGAATATCTATTATTTACACAAACATCTTGTTAGCTAAAGAGTAAGCAGTTTGTTTACTAAATATGTGTTTTAGGCTGGATCAGAACACTACAGTTGCATAATTCATGGAGCCAGGAGTTGTTTGTTCACGTAACTCAAGCATTGCAAAATGTTGTGGTGTCGGGCACATCCCTGCGCATTAAATATAGACTAGTGCAACACAGAAAAAGCTCCTTCTTTCCAGTCACTTATTCAGACTCGCTTCCGCACATTAATATTGCAAACCGTACACTGGCACGACAAAGCTTTTTGTGTGTGTGGGTGTGTGTTTGTGTGCCTTTTTACCCCAGTTCACTAATATGCCTTGTCCTGAGGATTTTTCCTGTTTCTGCTTCTTCCCCTCCATCGCTGCTTCCAACCACCGCTACCCCGACAACCCCCAAAATTAATCCTCATTTTAAACGTCTGCTCTGGTAGCAGATCAGGCCAGGTGAGAGATTGTCTTCTCCTCCCGCCTTCAGGGCATCTCAAGCTCCATTTAATCCAAATGCCAATTTGTAGCACACAAATAGGAAGAGGCTGGAGCCAGCTGCCTGGTTGGCTGGCTTGTTTGGGCATTTTGTGCACATACAGTACAAAGGTGTGTGAAAGTATCTGCATGCGTGTGTGCGCATGCACACGCAAGTTCCCCTGTACGAGGGCTCTCTCAGCTTGGTGCATCTATAATTGGAGAGCAGGGAGCGTCCAGAGGTGTGGGGTTGTCAGTCACTGTTTAGGTTGCCCCGGGGCCCCTGGCACTCCTGTGGGTATCAAAGTGGCGCTAATTAAATGTGGGCCCCGCTGTACGGCCCTCCACATCACGGGGCCAACGAAGAGCTCCCGCTCGGCTGTCTTCCCCATGCCTTTGAGATTCTGGTGCTCGCACTAATTACCCATTGTCCATTGACTTGCCCATTCTCACACACCCACACACAGACACACGCATTTCATCCCCTACCAACCCCCATCTACATCACTAACCCCCCACCCTTCCTATATTTATTATTTTATATTTTCTCTGCCCACTCTGTCTTTGGCTAGCCAGTCTAATTAATCTTATGGAAATCTCCTCCAGCCAAGGTTGGCCTCCGATGTTTGTAATTTGATTTGCTGATGATAAAAGTGAAAGCCGGGTTCTGGGATGCTGAGGGAACAGTGTCATTTCTCTGTCCTCTCGCCCTGTCCCCCTCCACATCCCAGTACTCGGGAGACGCGTGGGGGCTATCAATCTTTCCCACGTGCCCAGCAAACTGATATCCCTGAAAATTAACTTCAATTAATAACAGAAATCCCCTGATGCGGCCGTGGAGGCAAGCCGGGGCTTTGAAGGAGAACCTTCAAAGATGTCTCTCTGCAAGTCTTTTATAGGCCAGCTGGGGAGGGGGGTTTCTTTTCATTGTCATCAACCACCATTTGAACACTCATTTTTTCTTTTTCGTTTTTTTCTTTCTTTCTTTTTTTGTCTATGGCTGTGGACATTTAAATAAAACCACTGTCAACACTGAAAAATCGATTAAGTTTCCCTCCAGCTAGAAAAGAAAAAACAAAATGGCTGCTCATTATTAAATTGCACAACTTGGCCTTTGTGTGCTCGGTAATGTAAGTCTTTCCAACAAGACCTTGTTTATATCAAATGAATGACCACAAATTTCAGTCATCGTGTCAGTTTTTTATGTTTGCAGAGATTAGGATTTCCTAAAATTGAAGTTTTGACTTTAATATATTACAGAGATGTGTTAGTGTAGTAATGTAATGTAGTAATTCACACGTTCACCTAAGAAACAATGGGTTCTTGGTTTGGTCCCAGGAGGAAACACAAATTACTTTGTGTTAGGAAGGTTATCTGCTGTAATAGTAGCCGATAGTAGCTTCTTCCAAAGTATTGTGACTAGTCAGGCTTTTGTGTAATTTCAATAAAAAGTTTTTGGCCCTAAAAATTAACAAGAAAACAAAAAAATAACAAAATTTTTTTTAAAAGTAAAAAAGGTCAACAATAACCCAAAAAGCCAACAATAAAGAAACCAATGGCCCTTTTTTTTTTTACATGGGGCATAATTATAATTTGAGCAATTCTTACAATTTGTGAAATGACAGGCTTTTAGGGTTTTAGCTGACCTCTTAGAATGTCTCACAGGTTTTGCTGACTTGTACAAAGGTACAGTCAGTTTACAGGCCCTGCTCCCTCAGGCATTTTTCATTTTTTCTAAATTATCCCTCTGTGTGCTTGATTGACAAATCCTTAGTTCTTCTTTTTATTTGCGGAGCCTATCAGAGTAAAGAAGTCTGATTGATTCATGATGATCTCGTATAACTTCATTTCAACTTGAGAAGTAAAAACAGGCATATGGATGGGTGCTTCTTGAAAAGAGAGAAATCTTTAGTGTGAATCTCTTCAGCATTGTTTTTTTACACTTCATCACTCTTTGTCAGATAGTATAGCTGGATAGGGGGATCCATGCAGAAGGTGAGTACCAGCAACATAGTGACTAGAGACCATAGGAAGCCAATGAGATTCAGTGACTTTAAGCAATGCAGGCAAAAAAAACTCTGGCGATTGAAGTGATTACTGATGAAATGCCAATGAGTGATGTATGTCAAGATGGCAAATACTAAGGTTTTGAAGACACTAACTGCTAACCATGTGACATGAACGATTCTGTATGTGTGATAATCACAGTGATGTAGTGAAGAATGTGAAGTCAATAAGACCCCAGTCACACAGACCTAGAGACTGGTCCGCTGCCCTTCTGGTAATACCCATTCTGAGGGGAAAAGGAACATTCCCAGAGCAGTTGTGAGTGTTTCCTGGAGGTTGATTGCACTTGTGGAGAAAGTGAAGGTTAGAGTGTTCAGTTAGGTGGGTCCCCAACCAATTTGCCTTCAAAATAATATTTTTGCCTCACCCCTGAAGCTAGCATGTTTTAAAATGTGCAACTTTTGCTTTGAAAGCAAGTCTTTGCCATTTCCGGTGACACTTTTCCAAGCGGCACTACCGCTTGGTTAGTAGTAAGCTACCATTTTCAGAAAAACATGGAAAAACGACATGCAGCCTGCTAGCAAACAAAGCAATCACTAGGAGGTTTTTGACACTGCTCCTTCTTTGCAACCGATTTTCTCAGAAAGAGAAACTGAAACTTCCAGAAACCATTGCCAACCATTTGGGTATATAAATTTCATCCTTAGTGAAAGGTTGTTGTATTGATCCACTAACGATCAACATAGCATTGCACAATGAACAAATAGCTTACTGTGTGGACTCTTCTTAGTAAACCACTTAAATTTAGGACTTTATGAATACTATGTACTTAATTTTGTAAAGCATGAACTTAAATAGGTCAGTGTTGTCTCAAACACAGCAAGTTGCGTATTTACCAGAAATGGCGATTACAATATTTGGCTGCTATTGTCCTGCTATCAAGTGTGTCTTGTAAACATTTACAGTTTGTTGAGCCTTCAAGTACACAGTTCTAAGCTCTTTAACAATAAAGAGAGGGACTTAATGATCATAAAAACTAACAAAGATACAATAACTATACAAAACAAAAAAAAAACAATAA
Organism: Pundamilia nyererei; assembly: GCF_000239375.1. Classification (NCBI taxonomy): domain Eukaryota; kingdom Metazoa; phylum Chordata; class Actinopteri; order Cichliformes; family Cichlidae; genus Pundamilia; species Pundamilia nyererei. The sequence goes on from NW_005187415.1 coordinate 3,902,904, forward strand.
TTGCTAAAAGAAATTTAATTTGTAGTTCTAAATAAATTCAAAATGCATTTAGGACTTTTTAACTCACTTTATGTCTCTTCCACGATATTATTTTTTCTCTCCTACAATGTAGGTTACAATTACATTAGCATGACCAATTATGCAAATTAGCGCTAAAGACTATATTCCCTTTTACGCCATGTAGAAAAGTGTGCAGAGTTCTAGAGTGAAGTTCTGTCGATCATGAATACAGTGATCCCTCGTTTATCGTGAGAGTTACGTTCTAAAAATAACTCGTGATAGGTGAAATCTGGGAAGTAGTCAGCTTTATTTTTTACAATTATTGTAGATGTTTTAAAGCTGTAAAAACCCCTCACTGCACACTTTATGTACTTTCCTCAGACAGGCATGGACATTTTCACACTTTTCTCTCTTGTTTATACACTCTCAAAGTTCAAACCTTCATAGAAAAAAAAGTCCAATATTATAGAATGAAACCAAAGATCAAACCCTGTTTTCATGTCCAGAACAAGGGAATAGAGCAGCTGCCAGAGAATTCAACATTAATGAATCAATGGTACAGAAGTAGAGGAAGCAAGAAGAATGAGTTGAGTAAAGTTTGACTGTTTTATTTTGCTTATGCGCCTTATCATCTGAAAAATACAGTAACTTCTACCTGCCTTTAGCATGTCCAGAAGTCCAACTTTTTATGCAATGGTTAGCATCTTCCTCTGCCTTTTGGATGCTAGCGCAGGTGCCTTTGAGGGTGCAAAACGTTTCGTCGACATTGTTGTGCTTGTTGGGGAGAAAACGTACAAACATACAGTACAGCACTTCAGAGTCACACTGCTAGCGATCGAAGATTTATGTAAATTTGACAAGCGGAAGCCATTCTGTACTGTACAGGAAACACGGCACGAAATTGATTGACAATGGTTTACAGCTGATCAGGACACAGAACAAAATGCGCTGTAAAGAAAAAAAAGGGGAAAAAATTGCAAAATTGCACAGAAAAAATCCACGAAACAGCGAGGCCGCTAAAGGTAATACCGTGTTATAGCAAGGGACCACTGTATCGCATTTCATCTTTGTAGCCATACTTCACTAAAATAGCAAGTAAAATTAGGCTATTAAACCTTTCAAAACAGAATCATTTTCACCTCATATTCAACCTTTAAATCTATTTTTATATTATATATAAAAATATTTGACATTTTATTCCATTAAAAAATGCCTGGAACTATAAATGGCCTTTGCCACAGTAACAAATTCCTCTATGCTTGTTGTGTCCTTACACGCCCCCTAACATCTTTTCCCACACAAGGAGCTTTACTTTAAGTGGCACAAATACAACAAATACACCATGCTTATCAAGTCACAGTCCCCTGCCACCCCTACAATAAAACACAATTCTGTTTTCTTCACGCTGGCTTCTGGCGGGCTTGTATGCCATGGCGGTCACGTCTGGGGAGAGAGCTCTCTGCTTATTTATTTGTGGCTGTTTCCTCGGCTGTCAGGATAAAGAGGGCAACACGGAGCTAGTCTGAGAACATAATTTCACTCAGAGTGCCTTAGCCTGAAGCGCTGTACACAAGCACACACATCTAACAGACATGCACATACTGTATACATTGGCACACACACACACACACAAACACAGACTCCCAAGCAGCGAGAGTGGCTGTTGACCTGCTGAATAATGCTTTCAGACTGTTGAAGCAGTGCAATGTGTGAGTGTCTGCATGTGTGTGTTTGTGTGTACGCCTCAGAGTGGGTGGTTAGCAGCTTAACCCTCCTGCTGACTCTTGTTAAGGGCTAAAGGGATCCATGTCAACAACAAGCAATAAAGAAGATGCCTCATCCAGAGAGATATGGGGGAGACAGAATACAAGTGCACGCACACAAACACACACACACAGTCAACATGATGCACATCCTCGTCCACAGCCTTCAAATACACACATAAACATAACGGACTTGTCTCAAATAAAATATAGATAGAGGTAAGAGTGATTGAAGGGGCTATTAGCACAGACAGTGCGGGAGTGATAGGGGTGGGATCAGTGTCACAGCCCCGCTCGGCTCAGCCCGGCATTGCTGCACGCCGTGGGGAGCTTGGAGTGCTGCCAGCTGCCTGTTTACAAGCCAGACGTGTGTTTGATAAGGACTGCTACCAGTTGATAGAAGCCAAATCCCCTTTCAATGAAAAATAAAGTAGTGGGCTTCCTCTGAAGTAGAATGGGCCAACATGGAGCAGCTCAGTTAAGCCAGGATGCTGCCTGAGAGCTGCTGAGTCAGTGTGATTGGCTGTGTTGACTGGTGGATTGTAGAGCAACTGAATGTCTGTGTTTTTCTTTTCTTAAATGCAAAATATGAAAGGGCTGCAAATGACTCATATTGCCACAGCACCTTACTTACAAGAGTAAGATGTATCACTTTAAAGAAATTGCACTTCCTTGGGTCCCCAGCATACACCCACCAATTGTGTAAGTAAGATAAGATAACCTTTATGAGATAGTAGATAACAAATA
>NW_005187415.1:3905596-3926230 GCF_000239375.1 Pundamilia nyererei
CACACACACACACACACACACACACACACACACACACACACACACACACACACGAACAAGAAGACAGACATGCAGAGTATCCCTTATTAGCAAGAATTGTAACAGCCTAATTGGCAGATCTTTTTCAGTTGTATAAACATACAGTGCCCTCAATAATGTTTGGGGCAAAGACACAATTTTTGCCCTTATACATCACCACAGTGGATGGTAAATCAAACAATCAATGTGTAATTGATGTCACATTCAGGCTGTCACTGAAGTTATTTTCATCCAAGAATTAAAAAATGAATCTTAAAAGGCTGAAGGTTGAAGTATGGACAGTTTTATCCTGTTAAACATCGTTTATTTATTGCAGAAATCTCTCTTCTTCCTTTAATACCCTTTTAGTAACAAGGTCATTTGAAAATGACCACAGTAAAACAAATAAACAAGACAGAAGTCGAGGTTCTTAAAACACTTCATAAGCTTGTTCCCTTTTTAATGCTAACAAGCCATGAATGTTTTACGTAATGTAAGCTTCCTGCGGGCAGATCAGTGGGTGGTTAATTAAAGTTTATTCAAATTCTGAATCAACCATTTAATCTGAAAATGATCTATTAAAGATGCTCTGGTAATAAGATGAATTAAGTTGCTCCAGTGTTGTGAGAATAAAAAAACATAAAATACTTGAAAGAAACTTCCCTGCACTGTGATTTCACAGTAAGTTCACATAGCTCCCACCTGTTACAAGAAAATTGTAATTTTTAGCCGCGGTCTCCTCCTCCTCCCTCTCGTCTCTGCCCGAGGCAGTGCCTCTCCTCCGGGAAGGTTTACATGTTGTGGTAGACCATCTACTTATTGATCGCTGCTAATGTCTCAGTGATCTCCACCTTGTGCTGTTGGAGGGAAGCTGCTGTGCTTACTGATTGGTCAGATAACGGTGTGATCAGGTGAGGAGCAGCGGTGTGTTAGGCAGTTTGTGTGAGCGTATTGTACATCTTCGTGTGCTTCTGTATCTCGCTCTTTTTGATCTATAACCACTTTAATTAGCTGTGATGTTAATTAACCCCCCTCCCTTTACATTCAGTCAAGTAATGGATATTTTATTCAATTACATCTCATCTCAGCCTTTTCTTCTCATTTCAGAATCAAACTTTTGTTTCCTTTTTTTAATTTCTTTGGTTCATCCTGTCTTGTCTCTGTATATTAAAACATGTTAAAAGGAATTAAGGGGCTTGATACGAATGCTGACATCAGATATCACATTCATAATCACTGGTGTTCAAATTCGATGTGAAAATGTAGCACAGTCGAGTTAGGAAAAGACAGCTGGATGTATATGTGGGTACAAAGACCTTGGCTCTTTGTGAAGAAACAGTGCCTTCCTCTTCCTTCTCCTCGTGCCTATGTATATTGTTGCATTAATCATTTTCTCCAAGCTGAATGTCACAGAGTCTGCCTGGTAGCCCTGAATAAACACTGTCATCCCTCTGTAGGAATAACCTTCACATATTGCTACTGCCTTGTGTATGTGTTTGTGTGTACAGTATATGTACAGTATGTGTGTGTGTGTGTGTGTGTGTGCCAAGCCTGACTAAAGGTTAGGAGGGCATGTAAATAAAAGAGCAGTACATGGCAGGCTCTGATAGTTTGCTTATGTATCTGTGCATTCTCACTTGCCTGTTAAAGCACCCCGTTGTGTTTGATTAGTCTGAGGTAAGGCAGGTTATTTCTTCACACACACACACACACACACTGCACTTTCTTTCTTTTTTACTCTGTCGCTCTCCACGTCCCTTCCTGACGTTCCTTCGCTCCCTCCAACTCTATCCCTCGTTTGTTTTCATTAGTGTGATTGCCTCAATGTCTTCCTGACCTTCAGCCATCTTCAGGTCTTTCTCATTTGCTCTCTCTCTTTTGCTCTCACACACACACCCACGCACACATACACACACACACACATATAAACATTCCTCTGGATGATCACTTCTGATTTTAGGCCTCATATCTTCATCCTATTGCTCATTTGGCTCTGTCGCTCTCTTTTTTCCCTCTTTCCCAGACCTGCTGGTAATAGCAACACTGTAAATGTTTCCAAGCTGATAACTGATAACTTTTCCTTTTGAACGAAGGTCTTTGTTACATTTTGACTCCCATTTTTCTTTCTTTCTTTCTTTCTTTCTTTTGAAGATCTCTAATGGACTATTGGTTCAAGTGGCAGTTGCTGTTGGAAAAAAAGGGGGGAGGGGGCTGGAAAAAAAGAAAAGAGGAGAAGGACAGGTCAGAGGAAGGGAGATGTGTTGCTGAGTAGCCATGACCTTCAGCGGTGATTAGGGACAATTATGTCTTCAACAGCAGCTTGAACCATAAAGCTACTCAGACAGAAAGATAGAGGGGGAACAGACATGAGGATTTACCAAGGTGTGGTCATTAGCAGATGTCCATAAAATGACTGTAAACGCTTTATTTGATGCCTTTTTCACCCCCACATCTGTATTTAACACAGCAGCAACGAGATGGAGGGCTTGTTGTGTGTGGGGGGTGGGGGGGTGGAGAAATGATTAATATTAATTCAAGGGCTGATTGAAGGCAACACTCGAGTGAAGTGGCTCATGATGATGTCTCCTGAGCAACTCCCACGCACCGCTCCCGCCATGAGTGGAAAGAGGAGAGAGGAGAAGAGAGGAAAGGCGACAGGAAAGGCAGGAAAGAGACGATGCCAGATGTGACAGCGAGAGGAAGATGTTAGATGAGCCACCATCCAACATCTCCCCACCCACTCTTCCATCACCATGTTATGGATTTTAAAAAAATCCACAAGCAAAACAGAGTTCACACAAAGAACTTCCGGGCGGGTTAGTTCAAGTTTTTTTTAATTAGCATGTGCTAGAAAATTAAGTAGTTGCTTTCATTGCCTTGGCATTTAGGGATTGGCATTAGCATTAGCAGACAAAACCAAAGACTAAATATTAACTTATTATTTTGTTTTGTTTTTAAATAATATATTCTCTGTGGTAGAAGCAGTCTTTGTATGTTTAATTAGCACATTCAGAAGTATGGAAGCTTTTTTAGAGGTCCAAACAAGTAGTGTGTGGTACAGTAACACACAGTTTCCAAACTTTGGAAGCTCACAATAGTAATCTTTCAAAATAAATGACCAGAACTCTGTGTATGTGTATCTGACTGGCCAGTACAGCGTGTTGGCAGCAATGTTGTGTTGTGCTGCGCCAGAACTTTTTCTTTTTCTTGATCGCTCCGCATGTTTTTGTCAGATCTTTTTGGATCTGGATCCTATAAAAACAGAAAAATGTTTGCTAAGACCTTCCTTTTTTCTGCAGTCTTTATTTCTTGCTTTCTGTTGGAAGGCTGTTTTTGGCCTCAGTGCCTCATCGATCTAAGGCTAGTAAAGGTGGTGAAATGTGAAGTTTAGCTTAGTGTTTAGGCTGTATACGCCCTTGGCCTCAGATTCTATTCCCCTTGTGTCTTCCTCAATTTCCTGCTTTCATCCGCGGTCAAAAAAGGCTTAAAATGCTAAAAGTAAATACATTTGTTTTCCTTTATTTGCAGATCTCTCTCAAGTGTGACTATTTAGAAGAGTGCGCCAGATTCTTCCAAATGTCTAAGCTTTCTCTCTCTCTCTCTCTGTCTCTCTGTACTAACCCATATAGGTTGACCAGAGGTGCCGGGTTAAGTTATGTTAATGTTACAGGGATCATCAGAGTGTAAAAGGAGATAACAACATGTTTTAAAGTCCACATTGCTGGGAGGTTGAATGGTGTTGAGGCTTGGGTTTGGATTGGCACTGGCGGCCTTTCGAAGTGTGTATGTGTGTGTGGAGCTAAGGCATAATGACTTGGGCCAAGGGAGGGGAGGCCAGAGGGGCTGGATTGGTGAAAGCAGAGGCAAGGCAGGGCACCCTTAGGTGCCATGTGAAATTAGGAATGATTAAGAAGTAAGAAAGACCAGGAGCAGCGCTTTGCAGTAAGGCGTACTTAATGAATAATGCAGTAAAAAGTCACATGCATGTACACGGACGGACACATTGAAAGAAAGACGGACAAAAATATACTGAACTAGGTCCTTCGAGCTTTCTGCTTTACAAAGAGGCACAAAATAACTTTCATGCAAACATGCCCGGTTTGAGACACAAGTGCCTATACGTATTTCTGTGAGTCGACAGACACTACATCGACATGAATCGAGGTCATTTGTGCTCAAATATCTAACTCAAAGCAGGTGGAGTGCCTGCTGAGAGGCAAACAAGAGTCGAGGAGGTGTTGCAGCGTCCATCAGGGGCTGACATTTATTTTGGCTCGAACAACTGATGTAATTAACTTTTAGACCTTCCTGTTCATGGCTGCTTCTCCGGGCAGGTGCGCCAAGGAAAACATGCCAAAATTACCCACCCTCCCGTTCTCCCTTTCAAACACATCCACATTAATTTGCGCGCACACACTTCTTCCCTCGTTCCATCTCTTCTCTAACAGTACGTCTCTTCCAACCCCTCTTTTTCTCCCACCCCCGTTCTTTACCTTACAATCTGCCCTCACTCTTGTTTTCTTGCTCTCTTTCTTCCCGTCTCCTCCTGGCAGTACAGCGAGGTCTCTTCAAGCTTCGAGTTTTCGTAACCAACCGCAGCGGCGTTCAGTTTCCCCTCCATCGACGTGAAAAAGAGAAAAAAAAGCCACTTCCTTACTTTGTAACAATTTTGTACTCCGGGGAGAAGTACTCAGTAGGCCTACGAGTTAACTTCAACCGCCGTGACACTCCACAGTTGCTTAACGCAGCACTTTTTTTTTTTCATCAGCCTGGCAGTTTTGTATTGGAATGACTGACAACATACAGCCATCAGCTTCATGTTTGTACCTTGTATGTGTCTGGAAGACTACAAGAGTTTCCCATAAGTTGGAGTTTTCACAGGTTTTTTTGCTCGTCTTAGACTGACTTTCAGTTAGGATTTTGCGTTTGATGACAAGATGAATAAATGAATAAAAATGAATGAATTCTATATGAGGTAATAGCATATCCTAAAGACATGACTCCTAACCTCCTTGTCAGTTAGCATGAATAACCCATATCACCTGTGAGGAGCATTTGGCATCTCCCTTGGGTCACTTTAGAATTCTGTGGGTGGTGCAGGTGTACTTTGTACACTGCCCCCAACTCCGCCGTATCATCTTTAATAATGAATAATGATGCCTGTGGTCTTGTCGGGTTTATTTGTCGGACTGGAAGCAGAATCTGGATTATTTTGCGAGAAGAGTGATATGAGGCAGATACGAGGTTATAATGGATGGCAGATGCGCTGGCCTGCACCGGGCCCGCAGAGCAAGCAAGGTGTTTGTTTGTACAAGCTGATTTCCCAGACTAAACGGTCTCTGTGTCCTACCAGCTGCTTTGGATCTAGACAGTCAGTTTTGAGCGGGAAGGAAAGAGCCCTCAGATTCACCTGGCAAAACAAGATGGGACCTCGGCATGACAGAGAGGATAACATCTCTGCTAGCAAAGCGAGCTGCTTACTGAGATGACACATCTGAACGGCCCGCACGTACGCCTGCTCTGTCTTCAGACTGGGCTCAGACAGAAATACAGGATCTTACAAAGTCATAGGTTGTTCTTATGCACAGATCAGGTGGTCGCAATGATAGCACTCTGGCCTCACAAATCCCACCTCAATCTGCATCAGTACTCATGTAGGCATTTGGTTTACATTAAAACGGGCCCCAATGCGTCGCTGTTTTTGCTGTCATGCGCTGTTGGCCACAGCCAGACGCCATCAATTCAGCGTCTTTGGGTCTGAAAGAAACTGTAAATCACATTAGTTACTCAGGTAAACAACCTCAGCAACTACACCCCAGAGAACATTTGATTTCACGAGCAAAGGCGCTCCGCTGAAGAAAAAAAAAAAAAACACAGGAAAAAGTGTTCAGATGTAAATTTTAATGACCGGTTGAGTAGCGGCACAGGTGCGTCGAAGCAGAGGTCGCCTGCAAAGGAGAAAGAGGACGGGGAGACGAGTGTTTGAATGAGTTCTGTGTGTTCTAACAGGTTTCTGCATCTCCGGGAAACCTTGCTGGTCTTGTTGGCCAGCAGGCTGCTGCCTTCTGGGAATACTGAGGAAATGTCCTCATTTTCTGTTTTTAGAGGCCCAATTCTGGTCATGTGCAGGTGCAGGTCAAGAAAATAATTCTCTCTCTTAAAAAAAAGAATACAATTTGTGTCTTTTTCAAGCCTGTTGAGTTGTTTTGTGCTTATAAGAGCTAAATGTTTTTAGGAATTTTAGGGATTTTGTGTTCTGGTTTCTGGTGAAAACAGTGCTTTTATAGTGTGGATTAAAGGTTGAGACATTATGGACTTAGCATGCATTTATTACAGCAATAAGACATACTTGCAGTCTTTGGCTTAGAGCCTGTATTTATAGAAAAACAGTAGGCAAAAATCCTTTGCAAATATCCATCATATGAAAATTGGGCCATTGCATTATGTTGCAAAAGAGCAGAATGAGTCGGTTTAGAGAGGGTAATTGAAGTAATGAGCCATTCTGGCTTCTTCCCTTTGATTTCCGGATATAGATGATTCACAGCAGTCGTGGTAAACTTCCCTCAGTTAGAGAATTATTGCCTCCTTGTCGTTCCTTAAAAGCCATGGGGATAACATGGCTGCAGATCGTGGTATCTCCTTTATCACCTGCCTGTTACAGCTGAAGCCACTTCATAAATAAAGCCATTGCACTTCAGATCCAGGGTGGGAGGAATTGGGGGGGCACATACACACATAAACAGGCTGACATTCACACTGCGGGCAGGTACTCAGGCTGCTGTCGCTGGGGAGCTTTAACCCTGAAACCCTGACCAGCTTAGTTCAGAGGCGAGAGGCTTTATGGGACATCGGGGAGCTGCTTGCAAGGAGTAAATAGAATCTCCAACAGTATCTGTCCCAATCTCAGATTAAGCCACCAAATCTCAGCAGTTTTTCTCTCTGACAGAGATGTGTACATATGTTTCTACAACATGCTTTCAACACGCACGTGAAAATCAGCCCATACAGAAAACAGTGTCTACGAGTGGGTCCCAGTGCAGCTAGGGGTTTATGCTGACACTAAAGAATGTGTTCATCTATGAGTGAAGGGCCTCTCTCTGCCTGTCTGTTACCTGCTTCCCTGCTTTACCGACAGACCGACTTACTGACTGATTGACTGACTGAATGAAGTGCAGTGCAGCGGAGATCTGACAGGGATCTCGACGTGATCCGATGCAGCTCCCAAAGGACCCCGAGCTAAAGCTTTCCCTGAGCGTGCTGGCAAAACAGTGCTCCATCTGAGCAGAGCCAACTTGCAGGGTGGCCCAGCTTTTTAGTCAAGCTTTCGCTGAAAAACTCCCAAGAACTGATGTCTTTTGTCAAAATGTACTCCCAAAAACAGAATCTCTATTATTTTGTGGGGCTTCTGGGGTCACCGGAGGTTTTTCTGGGTAAGTTAACTAAATGTTGCCAGGAGCCAGGAGGCTAATGGTTCAAAGGCGAGCAAAAGTTAGCAAGCTGTTTGGAGTGGATGGCCTTTTCTTCGAATCTGTGGAAAGTGTGAGGTTAAATCTGTGCCACTCTCTCCTTGTTTTCTGGTACCCTGTCCTGGAGACCGTGTGGTAGAACGTTAAAGATGGAGGAACATAATTTATAAGGCAAGCAAAAGGAGTTCATGAGCTGATGTTGCTTGGGAAAGAAAAAGCATGATAGGGAGTAACAAATCACCACAGGAGGGAAAAAAGAGTTCAGAAAAGAGTGGAAATTTAGCTAGTGGGGGGAGGTTAAAGTAGGGTATGTGTAAGCTTGAAAAATAAGAAATTTAATTTGAAGAAAATATGATTTTGAATGAAAAGTGTGAGATCTAAATATTTACGTCTCTGCCTCCCTGTTAGCTCAGACGGTATACTTGAACCGGTCATTGATGGTGTTCATAATTTTTACATATGTGTTTGTAACACATCCAGGAGCAGCTGAGGTTTCTCCACGACGTGGCTTTCACACAGCGCGGGCTTGATTGAATTCCAGTCTGCACGTAAGTGTTTTTTGATCTAGCAGGCTTGATCCTTGTGCACCAAAGCAGCGCCACACACACGCACGCACTCACACGTGCAGACGCGAGCACACGCATCCCATTATACGACATCAGGCGGGCTCAAAGTGGATCATTATTTACTAAACAGGTTGCCTAACAAGAAAAGACGGATTCCCCTGCAGGCTTGTATAAAAACCCTGGAAGCATGGCGGTGGAGCAATATCCATCATAATTGATGTGTTGCAAAGCAGATTACACACATTAGCGCACACTGTTCTAGCTATGACAGCTCCAACTGAACATGACAAATTCCATAATATGGAAAAGAAAGGTAAAAAAGCTTCTTTTTTTTTACTCTCTCTGGGTATTAAAAAAAAACGGCACAGCAACTAACAAAGAACCATTTGCATGTGGCAGGAGTAAATGTGTGTTTGTGCACTCAAATGTTAGCGCGTGAGCATCCGTGTCTAACTGCACCTCCTCCGTGCTCTCATCTCTCCTTAATTACATTCTATTTGTTCCACTTGGGGCGGAGGGGTCCTGTAAACTGTTTGGCACAGCTCTCCCCCCTGCTCTGAGACAAGACTTCATTCAGCACAGCTAATCCCAGCGTAGCACTAGCTACATGGGATGATGCGTTTGAGGCCAGCTGACAGCTGCAGCATTATTTACAGCACGCGGTACAACAGATAAGCCCATTGAAACGGCAGCCGGCAGTTCATTGTGGGGAAGTGTTAAATGCGTATGTGGCCGGCTAATCAGTGGGCCGGATGCTAGAGGAATAAATAAACCTCAGAGGAGAAAAAGGGGCGGCTCGGCACGCTCACTCCCTCCTCTCTTCTTACTTGCCCGCTCGCTCTCCGTCATTCGCCTCTCACACTTCTAATCAACTCAACAGCATTAGGGCAAACCTGCCAGCAGAATTCCTATTTCTGTACGAGTGCTATTAAATTAGAAAAAGGCTGCAAATAACGTGTCACTGATTTGCACTTATCAATATTATTATTATTATTATTATTTGATTCTGTTTATGGTTCATTCGCTTGAAAACCTGCATATTTTCTCCTCTTTTTTTCATCATCTTTCCCAGCAATTTAATGAAAATATTCTCACCATGATAATTTTATTAGAAATTACCATTTTTATTAAGTAAGAGGCTAAAAAGTCATATCACAGTCATACCTTCTGTTCTGCTGTAGATGCTAAGTAATTGGATGTAATTAAAAGAGAGCCTGGAATGACTTACAGTTGTTTTTATACATTAATAATTTTAAAAAAGGGTTTTATTTAGAATTTATTTTCCTTACACATCCTAAAGATATCCTTTCATTTTGTTTGATGGCATAAAAAATATAATTTTATTTCCCTTTGATTAAAGCTAACATATTAAAGTATTTTGCTCAGCACTAATTGTCAAATTCATTTTAATTGTAAAAGAAGGCCGAAGCTCAACACTGTGTGTGTGTGTGTGTGCGTGTGTGTGTGTGTGTGTGTGTGAGACCGAGCTGTTTCGGAGCCGTGTCGTTAGCCGCACACTCACTCCTGACGACCCACTAATTAACACCCCATGTTAATCACTCTCAACCCAGCCAATAACCAGTGACATGCCATCATGCAGATCACTTTATCATACCGCAGCACAGCAGCACATCCGAGCTGGGCGATATCCCCCCCAACCCCACCCCTCGATCCTCGCTGTTTTTGTTGTACGAAACTCTCCGTCGGTATTTTGACTTCTTTCACAGGACGAGAGAAAAATATTTCATCTGCGTTACCAAACCAGTGAGTTGCCATTTAATGTGGAAAGTGAAACTGATATGTTATAAACACTTCGACAGTGACAAAGAAACATGTCGTCCCCACCTTTCAATCAATCCTTTTTGTTTCCGCACATTCATTTATGTCACCATACCGAGTGCCACATGCATTAGATCTGATCCATTAGCTTGATCCCACTTCACATAGACTGGTTTAAGTGCATGCTGGCTAAAATATCTTCTCAGTGAATCTGCCATTCTGGATGAAATAATAATTTTGATATAAGTTAAGCTGATTTGCCTAAGCTACCGAGTAATTAACTGGACTTAATCATTTCATTTCAATTCATTTCCATTACCTGAATTATTTTTCCCAGTCTCTCCTGTCTTTTGTAATGTCTGCTTTAAGCGTGCTGTTGTTTGCTACCGAAGACCGGTGTCCGAACTCTGTTACAACACTGACCTCTAGTGTCGGTTCGCCCCAGCTGTGGCTCGCTGTGTGAGGGTTTTCTTTTTCTTTTTTTAAATGTGACATTTTAGCAGGCACATTGGTAGTCCTATCTAAGGTAATGAATCCGCTTTGGCCAAACTGCCTCGAAGCTTTAGCCTCCAAACGCCTGCAGCGGGGATTGCCCACGATAGGGTAAAGGTAGATTAGGAGCCAGTGTAATGAGAGGCAAAGCATCTCTTTAGCTTACCCTTTGTCTTTGCCTCCATCCACCGAGCCTTCGAGGAGAAGGAGAGACTTACTTCTTTAGCCAGTGGCATCCACACAAGCTTTAGCTTTATTTTTCATCATCCTTTGCTCCTCTCCTCCCTGCCAACTTCCTCCTATTTTCCCATCTCTACCTACTTTTTTTTCTCCTGTATTTTCTACATCCTGAGCTGTGCTGACACTTACTCATGCCAAAGCAGTCTCACGTCCTTGAAAGGGGATTGTCAGATCTTCTAGAATATGGAAAAAACACAGTCGCTTGCCAGCCACACTGGTGTGCGGCACTTGGGTAATAGGCATAATAGGGTCATGCCTGCATTTAATAAACAATTACCCATCTATAATAGATGAGTCCAGCTCCTAAGGCCCAGTGCCTGGCCTGGGTTGGAGAGAGGGAAGAGAGAGAGCGGGAAGGTGAATGAATAATGCAGCGGAGTTGCCCATCAGAGCGCCCAAAACGCAGTGCCAATTATCTTCGACTGCTAATGATGATCATCTTGATGCTCTCCCCTTTTACACCCCCTAACACTGCCATGCCTAAATCTGACATTTACCCAGCTGCTCCCACACCTCACCTCACCTCACCCAACTTGCACAACACGAGCCAGGAGGCGCGTTAACCAGCATTTATTTTATTTTGGAGGGGCATCCAAAATGTATTTATTTTTCTTCCTGTTGGTGGTCATACCTGCTCTTTGTGCATTTCAAATCAATCAGGGACTTCTCTTCAGCCGCTTCGCATTCAGTCCAAGGTCACCCAGATTACACAAGGTTAAAGTGTGCACGTGCAGAAAGACTTAGGGTGGTGGTGGTGTAGAAAGGAGGGGGGCTTGCAAGTTGGATTAGCATACAGCACTGGCAGAGCAAGGGAATTAAAGGCAGCACAGAGGTACGATGGCCAAGCAAAATGGTCCCCGCTCGCTGCTGTATTTGAATAGAAAGCCTAAGATACGTGAAAACAGAGTGAGGAAGCGAGGAGAAGCTCCGTGGCCCCGAGGATCAGAGGGGGGAGGACCTGTGGTGCTCAACTCAGACTGCTAGTGAAGTCGATAGGGCCCCAGCAGACAGCTCCACTGTGGGCTCTGGGAAAAATACATAGCCATTTTGGCTCCCTCGGGGCCCCGAGTCTGTGGTAATAATGGGATCAGAGCCATGACCCTCCCAGGACACCGTACCGCTGTTGGATATTCTATTAGTTTTCTCTGCAGTGAAAAGAACTCCGTGCTCAGCTACTTTCCTCACTCCGGATCACATTTGTTTTACTTTTATGTCGGTTTTAACAGCGACTAATCGAATTACTTCAAGTTTCCAGGAAGAGACTTTATTAACAACAGAGCAGAGTGCAGCGTTTCTTATGGCTGCCGTAAAACCCTCCTAGTATATAAACTGTGGATATCTTCTAATCATATCTAATGTTCTTTATGTATGCAAGGATATTGTAAGCTATTAACATATGCAGCAAAAAAAAAGAAAGAAAAAAGAAAGAAAGCCCCATAATTGTTCCTTTTTACCATTTAATCCCAGGCACTGGAAGATACAGCAGAGATCACATTAACATTTACATTTCTGAATCCCTCCACCTCCTTGATACAGTTCCAGCTTTCAGCCCCGGCATCTCATCTGCCTTTACATAATATCAGGGCGTATTAATGCTACATATGGCACTGTCTGTGCTGTGCCGATTTACATTTTTCCTAATGATGTGCTTTCATTTTTCCTCCTCTTATCCCCCGTGTCCTTCCCTTCACCTCCAGCCCACAGCCCACTGTGATTTAAAATGCATACAACTGTGCCGCTGTTTTTTACTGCGGAATAACAAAAAAAACACACACACAAAAAAAAGAGCGGGCCGAGACACCTTCGGTTGCCCCGGCTCCATCTGTTGCACATCTGGAAGTGGTGTGCGGCACCAATAATTGGAAGTCAATTTGTTTGAAGTTATGTATTTGGCATCTGGTGCGATTCATAAAAACTCTGGAAATCGCATTAATTTTATAGCATCTTGAGAAGGGCCTTTTTAAAAAAAATTCAATTCTCTGTCTCTCGTGTTCCTTTGTTAATGCACGTGGGGGCCTCGGCGGTCCATTGACGCGGGAGTTTGTCGAGCGTTGGTCAGGGTGTGGTCCCTAATAAAATCAGCCCTTAGAGAATCATGGGAAGTATTACTGTGGTGCAATGGAGGAACACAGTCAATGGTATGAGCATTAAAATGTGATGCTCAGACTTTGGCAAAGTTTTATATATTTTTTTTCACCTTTAACTTTGACCTTAGCTTCAGATCGCTTCTTATTTTCCTGAAGGGGGGAAAAAAAACTCATGGGGGGGGGGCGGGGTAGTTTGCCACATTTCCAGTAGATGGGTTGACTGATTGAGAAGCAGCATGGTGTTGTTTGTCACACAGCTCTGAGTCATGGCTGAAAATAGATATGACACTTGATGTTTGGTTCCTCACTGCCGGCTGTCATATTGTTATTCCCACTCAAATTTCACCTAATTTGTGCACAAGTCTTGTCACAGTCCAGATCCTGATGAGGGCTTTTACGTGGATTTCTCTCTCTCTGTCTCTCTCTCTCTCTCTTTTTTCACCTTCTCCTCCACCTATGTGTGGCAACGAAGCTCAGTGATACACACACCTGCGCGTGCATTTGTGCGGCGAGTGTGTGTTTGTGTTTACACACGAGCACATTTGATTAGGCTTGTTTGTGTGCACGAGCGAGCGCGCGGCCCCCCGTGCATATGTCTCCGAGCTTGCCATGCCTCCAAAGTGAGTCACCTCAGCGGGAGGTGATTAAGAGTTGCCAATGGCAGGCTCGACAGGTGAGCGCATTGTAGCATGCTGGCAGCTCTGGCATCTGTGCAGGTGACAGCTTCTCCTGCTCGGCGGTGGCGTCAGTGTTGGTGGGTGGCAGGAGGTCTGACAACGTTGTTTTGGTGACAGAACGACTGCGCTGTGAGGTTCACGACATCACTTGCCTTCTTTAGATTTGTCAGTTTATGCTGGGAAGTATATGGAGTACCCTGGACTTTAGCATATACTGCCAAGGCACAGTTCCATATGGGAAAGTAGTGTTTTCCAGCCATTGTTACACAGTAAAGGGTTTTTTTATTCTTCTTTTATTGGCTTTTCTTAAATAATCCACCACAAACGTTCCCTATTGGCACCACAGTCCTGCATTGAGTTTCTTTTCATTACTGCACAGTGTGATAACAACACACAGCCAGCTGCTGCCACCTGCTGTTGCAATCAGGATACAGCAGCAGCCTTTTCTTTTCTTTCCTCCTTTTTTTTTGCAGTCGTGGAAGTGAGGTAATTCACCGAAGGGGACCATGTTCCTGTGGGTGCTTGTAGTATAACAGAAGGGATGTGAAGTATTATTTTACTAGGTGCACTTTTTTTTCCTTTGCAGATTCTGTAAGAAGCTAGAATCCCATCTGTTTCTCTACGACGGAAATTAGGCAAGGACTATAGCGAGTGAGACAAAGATTGAGAGAGTTGCGCAATTAGAAATACACCCAGATTTGTTTTACATGTTCAAGTTTAACTCCTTACACATGCAGCTAATGCCTCTAACATGCAGGCAGACATGTTTTCTCCATCCAGCGCAGACACAAACCCTCCGAGTTTTTCAAACCTGGGCTTGATGAGCTGTGATATTCCTAATAAAAAGTCACTTGTTCTGATGTCACTGTTGCCTCATCCGACCACATTTCCTTTTGAAGCATGTGCACAACGGACCTTGAACTTTGCCTGTGATAGCTTTTTGATATGGAGGAAATGAATTAGTTAGGAAGTGTGTTTTGTCTATTGAGTGTGAATCTTTTGGTTTTGTTTTCTTTTTAATTAACACCTTTTTAAAATGTTCTTGCTTCATATCCTTCCAATACTTTAACTACAACAGAGAGTGCTGTTTTGTTTTGTTTAGCATAACAGAAATCTGTATTTGCCTTCTATAACTGATTTGGAAAGTTACCCGTAAACATCACTAATCACTTTGTAGTTTGAAGTGGCTCTGCTCCAAACCAATTGATTGGATCTTCTCTTTATTTGCAGCTGAAGAGGAGATGCGAGTGGGATACGTTTCGATTTCAGTACACACTAATAAGACTCTGAAACATTAATTTGAAGAGGCTTTGATGAGAAATCCATTTGGGAAGTATTGGCGTGTTTGTTGTATTATTAATGCATGACCTCATGATTAGAAAACCGCTTGTTGATGTATGATTTTTGTCAATGACACAGCTACTTTTTTTTTTTGTCAATATGAGATCAAAGAGTTTTTATTTCTGTGTCACACAGAAAGTTTCTGCGGCTAACTTTGATACAGATTGTTTATAATCGTATTCCGAAAAGGACACCATCTCCACAACCTCTTACCTCAAAGGAAACTTTCTCGGCTCTCGGCTAACAGCTCTCGGAGCAACTCTTTATCCGTCGCCATTATTCATCCTCAAGGGCTCATCAGCTCACAGTGGGCTCATCAGAATTATTACTCCTCCTCCACTTGTCTTTATTATCTAATTTCCCTCCTCTCTCTTCCTTTCGGCCTCTCGTTGCCAATCAGCCACCTTGTAAGGCTCCTCGCCTTTCACTATGAATCTTTCCAGGCTTTTTTATTCACTCCTGTTGTCATCCAGAATGTGCTTTTCTTTTCTTTTTCTTCTTTTTTATTGCCCCCAGTTTACAACTAGTCACTTTGTATCAAGTTTTTACCTGCAGGTTTGTGGGTGTTGAGTTAGAAGTAAAAGTTTTTGTAGCAAAGTGAGAAATGTGTTGCTTGGATGTGACAGATTGCTAACTGAAATTCCTGACGGTGGCTACAACAGGTGTGACACTCAGGAACAACTGTTTGAGGAAGGGTGCACCAATGAATCCAGCATGACAAGAAATAAGAAATACAAAAAAAAGGGGTTTATTACGTCGTTCCCACCCCTACAAAGAAGTTTTTAAAAAAGGTGTTAGATAATAATATATATACTTTTTATGAATAAATGGAATAAAACATATAAATACACCAACATTTCAAACAAAAACATTTCAAAGACACTGATGAGGACGTGTTAGGCATTGGGGTGAGTACATCAGTACTGGTCAAATAAGGCACATCAAATAATGCAACCATCTGCAACGTATTAACATGATCTTTTGTAAAGAATTAATGCTTTCATGAAAGGAAACACCTTTGGTATGTTTTTAGTGGTTATTTTGCATATGTTACAGTGTGTGGCCACCACAGTGTGTTTAAAAAACAGTAGTCATTAACATTATGTACTTATAATTGTCTCCCTTTTTCTTATAAGTCTTTTTCAGCTGTGTCTGGGAGGCAGAGAATAGTTGAAACTGTCTGTAGTAAAGTTAAAAAGAGCAGCCGGTCCGTGGTGTGCTCACAGGATGTTTCTGTTCCCGCTCAGCTTTGGCGAACGTCAGTGTTCTGTAGCTTCAACACTCAACTGATCGACAAGAACTACACGCTTAATGCACAGGTGGCACTTTAAAGGAGTGCTGTCAGCTGTCGTTTAAATTACTTGCAACCCTAGTAGGAGTCTTAAATGTATGCTCGGAGCCATCACTCAGTCATTTAAAGGCCACGTGGATGCCCTTTACCGACAGGGATTATAGGTGATAACGAGACTGAGGGCACCCTTATAGGTCATCACCCTCGGCAGAGCTGAAGCTGCTCCTGCGGCTGCTATCCTTGGATGCAGCTCCGGGGGAGCCGGCCGAGAGGAGCGGATCGGTGCCAAACGGCGACAGTGGGTCATCCATCAGGATCTCATCCAGCTGGTGTTCCTCCTTAAGCGTGGTGGTGAAGAAGTCTGTGAAATGGGACAGCGGGTCGGAGAAGGTGGTGCAGGCGTCAGTGCCACTAATGTGATCCTGCGGCCCGCTGACGGTGGCGGTGGATGGCACGCCAGATGCCGCAGCTATCCTCTGGAGGTAGTCGTTGTTGATGTCCTCTTGGTAGAGAGTTGGCTGCTGAGGTTGCTGGGCCTGGGGAGATGATTGCTGCTGCTGCTGCTGCTGTTGTTGTTGTTGTTGTTTGAGTAGGTGGGAGGAAAGTTCGACCGTCCCCAAGGCTGTGGCCATGTTTGGTAGCCCGTGAGCTCGTGCTTGAATCTCAAGCTCCTGGAAAGCAAAGAAAAGAAACCGTTTAAAAAATAATAGGTTTAGAAAATGTGTGCATGCATGGCAAGAGCAAGCATAGGCTCAAAGGTGCTGGGGCTGGAGGTGGGTTGCAAAGCAGTTTGCAGCTGTAGGTGAAGCTGCCAACTGGATGCACAGATGGATGTAAGCTGAGACGTCAACTTTTTTTTGGAAAAAAAAAAAAGCTATGTGTAGTATCTGAATAACTATCTAAAACTGTGTGAAATTCATCAGTTATGAGCTGACGTCTTTAACTAATATGGGAGTAGCTCTGACACAATCACAGTCACACCCTGGCTCCTCCACATTCTGAGGTTGGATTGGGAGGTTCACTGCGTAATCTTCTCACACTTTTACAGAGTACATTATCTGCGCTTATCACCCATCAGTGACACCACAAAGCCCTGCTGTTGCATTAAGCCCTTTGTTTGCTGCCCTTTTGTCGGGGTTGGTTATTGTTTCACACATACTTTTATCATCATTTCTGATTACACATACTTTTCTTTTCTTTTTTTTAGCATTCCCATCATTGATATCTACTCTGGTTAACCACAGTGAATGAGTGTGAAAGTCTGCATGTGCATAGTGCAATCCTATCAGCACACATTTATCAGTAAGCATCTCTTCTATTAGTGCTCTTCATCTATTTATGCCCCTGCTGCATTCCCTGAGGTCGCGGAGCTGAGGTCATTGTGTTTATTTATCAGGTAATTAGCACTGACCTCTATAAGAAAAGATTATGGGATGTGAGGGATCTTTTGTAAAAGAGAGTGGTGGTGAAGGTGGCGGGGACTGTGGGAGTCCCTAAGTTTGCGTTGTGGTGTTGTAAAGCATTCAGGTGGAAATTAGCGTGAAGTACCTGGAGATGATGGATGTGGGACTGGCAGTTACCAGCTGATCTTTGGCAGGACGAACTCAGTATTGTAAAAATAGAATTAAAATATGATGCTGTGTGCTGATTGGCTTGTAAAAATGTATATGAAATATAAGTTCCTTCTTTTTCTCTCTGTGTTTATCAAATGTGTCAAGCACTTTATCTGCATTTATACCACAGATACAAAGTAAACCCACTGAGACATTCACATCTTATTACCTGGATCCTCAGGAGCAGCCTCCTATTGGCTTGCTCCAGCTTCTTCTGACGGCTTTCCAGCTCCCGGGCGTGCTGCTGCTCCTTCTGCAGCCATCTTATGTACTCCACCGAGGCCTTGAGGATGGTGCCTTTGTTCCACCGCATGTCGCTGCAGAAAGGAGAAATGTAAAAGATAACCTTTTACACAGAACCCCCTTATGTAGGCAGAATATCCTTTGCAATAAAAAAAAAATGCAGGGAAAAGTTTTAACAGAGGTTTTTTTTCTCCCCCTTTTTTATGATATGAATAAGAAATGGTGATTTACACGGGGCAATTATTCATCCTTGGACATTACATGGGGACACTGAATGGGAATTTTAATAGAATAGTTAAGTAGGTATGTGGAAAGTCCATTCTTGTACCTCCTTGTACGGTAAAATTAATCCTCGAATAAAAATAGGTGAAGGGAAAATGAGCTAAGCAGGAAGGCAAGGAGAAAAATGGAGAAATGGACTTAAGGTGCTAGAGTGCAAGTCATTCTTTTGGAGATATTATTACTTTTTTAAAAGAGGACAGGGAAGCTGTAGTAAAATTGTCCTTTTCCACACGAGTGAGACGTTGGCCTGATCAGCGCTAATAATCTCTTTTATCCCGCGTTAATGGCACGACGACAACGCTAACCTTCCATTTAAATTTGAAGCAAAGTTCAACTGCGAAAGATGGCCGCGGGATTTCAATTCAGTTCCACGCTCCGTCTCGGTGTTCCAATTGTGCTTCAAACTTTGATTCAAATGGCGTGGCCCGCTTCTTTGCATTTGACCCTTTCCTCATCATTCATGCTTTGAGCTGAACTGCCGGGACCCGGCGAGGAGACGTACAGCTCGGAGAGCGTCGACTACAATGAGAGTTCAAGTGCACCCTTGAAATATGACTGAAATGTGCTCGAGCGCTCATTTGAATTCAATGAACGACGTTTCGAGTGTCTTTGTGCTGCGAATTTAATACCCAACACACAGGTTCTTGCAGTTGTTTCAGTGGCGTGAAGTGAAGCGAAGCAGGAGGTGGGGTGGCGGGGGAGAATTTTTCAGTAAATATATTTAGGATTCTGCAACTTACGGATCATTCGACTTTGGTATGAGTGTTCCAAGCTCCTTAATCCTGTAGTTAATGTTGTATCGTCGCCTTCTTTCAACTGTGCAAGCAGAAAGAAAAAAAAGGAAGCAAAAGTTGATGAGAGCAGTGTCAGATGCTGCACCAAAGGTTATCCCAGATGTTAAAATATTATGGAGCTGAACGGCATGGGTTGGAGGGGGTGACACTTACTCAAATTATGGTTGTCTTTTTTCTGCCTCTCTTTGGCCATCACCCTTGTGTCGTGTTCTGTCAAAAAAAGCAAAAAAACCATAAAAATACACGAATAAATAAATCACGCAGGAGAACGAATGGATTAGCAATGCACACAGATTTAGAAACTGAAAGACAACAAATACAAAAAGCCACAGAAGGTCCAGTCAGGAGACGCACAATCAGCCGTTTTGAGGGGAGTTCAGCGCCGGGGTCAGAATGAGGAGTGTCTGTGCAGCGAGTCTACACTACGGACATAAATTTGACCTCCTTACACACACGCTGACCCCGGTTCATCCCCCTCCAGCATGTATGAAGCTCATTGTAAAGAAAAAGAAAAATGGTAACCCCATTTTTTTTTTTACCGCAAAACATTCTATAATTAAGAAGATTTAGCGAATTGACTCATCCGTCCGAGAAGGACAAAAATTCCAGTGTATCCATATTTGTAGTCACGTTCTCCTAAATTACATAATTGGGGACCTGAGATTGGATTTCCCAATTTGTCTCTTGTTGATTTAATCAGGACAATTTGAACTCTGTGCAACAGCCCATTGTCCCCTCTGCCTACACTCAAATGAAACAGATGGCAATGTTCTTATTTGCCCATTGACACTGAAGGATTTCATTTATTTATTTATTTTTGGTCAGGCATCCTCCTGTTTCCTAATCAGCTTTCGTCTGGGTGTTTGTAATTAATATGAACAAAAAAAACTAAAAGGATCACTTTTTTGTTGTTGTTGTTGTTGTTGTTGTTGTTGTTGTTGTTGTTGTTGTTGTTGCCTTGAGATGAAAAGTCTCCACTAGTGTCTAACAAAGGGAACTTTGTTTTAGCTTCTAATTTTTTTAGGTTTCACAATGTGAGCAACTCTTTAATGGTTTAGCTGTTTGGTCAGATTTTGGTATGAGTTCATACCTGTGTATTCCCTTTTTACAGTGAGCTTTGTAGGGTTAGATGTAGGACTCAGTCCACCATTAGGGGCGTTCATACCTTGTTCACCCCCATAGACGTCCAACATGCTGCTGCTGAGAGACACCTAGGCAGGAGAGAGGGGAGATGCAGAGGAAGAAAGGGGAGTGAGTTAAGTGAATGGGAAGTGCATTTACATTTCACACATTCACACGCACATAAACAAACAGGGCTTTCACACTTTGACACAAAAGCCGCCAAACAAACAGTTGTTTTTTTTTCGCTCTGTGTTGAAAATAGCATCCCATTAGATGAAAAGGCTAGCTAGGTCAACTGCATGAACAGAGGCAAAACTGTTTTCCTACGGGTGTCTTCTTGTCTGAGAACACATGTATCCCCCCTCTGCAATAATACGGCCTTTTCATGGAGTGGAGGGACAGAGATGTCTGGATCTTTAGCATGATGGCACACGTGTGTGTCTAATTCGCATTTGTGTATTTATGTCGAAAAAAAGCATGCCAGAAGCCACCACGGATTCCAACTAATTTTATCTCCAACGTGTGTTAGATTTAACAACCACGCTGTTATATGTGGAAAAAGGAAGTCAAGAGAAAATGAGTGTTAGCTGGTCTTAAAAATATGTATGTATATGTATATATAT
>NW_005187415.1:3926316-3948431 GCF_000239375.1 Pundamilia nyererei
AAAGATAGGAACAATTCCCCTACTACTAAAATTGTAATCACTTCAATTCCTCTCCCGTCTGCGTTCCTGAGTGTGTTGACACAGCGAAACGATGTGATGCATCGTACTGTATGACTAATTAGGATGAATTGATCCATTTAAGCACGGTATCATTTCTGAACAAGCCCATGGGGACTATGTGCATTAGGCCAATCCACTGGCTCAGTAACTCTCTCTGGCAAAATCTCTCACTCTTCGCTCCTGGCTGTTGCATTCCTGTCTACATTTGAAACCCACTGACTCGCCCTCATTCTTCCTCCTCCATTACAATGTCTGTTGTGTTTTACTCTGTTTTGCTTTATCTGCGTGTGTGCCTCTTTTTATTTGTGGAGTTAGGCCTGATTCCCATTGTGTAGCTGTTCTCTGGCCAAACGGACCTCTTGTCCCAGAGTTTTTGAATTCTTCCCTGTCTGTGAATCCTACTGGTGCATCAGTGCATCTACTTCATTTTTGCTAAAGAGTTAAAAAGTGTGCATTTTATGTGTTTTTTTAGACTGATTTAAAGTTTTCCTTTATGTTACTAAATGCTTTAATGCACTAATCTAAATGTCAGGTTTAGATTTGATTACTTTGAGAGCATTTATTTGATTTTTTTTTGTTATGCGCACATCATTACAGACTAGTATAAAAAGACCTTTCTCACATGTGATTTTCCTATGAATTTATGAATTTACTATACATTTAGCTTTAGTTGTTAAACGCATGTCATCACTTTTCCTTTAAAAAAAAGTTCTTAATCTGCTTTGTTAAACTTCTTTAGTAATGTTGCTAATCTCAAGTGAACTTTGACTCATTTCTAGACTTAAGCTGACCTCAAACTGAGTCGGGTCCCCTTTTTCCCAAGCGAGTCAAACCAGCACCTAAGGGTTTGGGTAAAGAAACCTCACTTTCAAGTCCCCATTCAACTTTAAAAACAGAGAAGTGATTAGTTAAGGGGACTGTCACAAATCTAGGCTCACCTAGTCTAACCCACAGAAGTAGCCATGCAGAAATGCAGAAATCAGCACAAAGCATTATTTAAAAAAGAAAAGGGGGGGGGGGGGGTTAATGAGTAGCTATTAGAGCAAAGTTGATGTGATTCATACTTACATTGTTTTGCATTATGATGTTAGGCTCCATGCAATCCAAGCCTCCATCATTGAAACCGGATTCAAGACTAATTAGGTCATCAATAACTTCATCCATTGGAAACTAAAAGAAAACAGTGATTTCAGTGTACTCAAGGACAGACTGATGATGTTTGTACCAGAATTTCAATGCTGTCCAATTCGTTTGAAATCTCAACATTCAAACCAGAATAGACAAGGGAAAAAGAGGGAGGAACTGTGGAGAGATTAATTCAATAACAGACGAGCTCTTCGCCGCCATGTTCTCAGATTTGTTAGTGGTGCTGGCGGGAAAAAACAGGCATCTGTTACCAACCTAGTTTCCTCCTTTGAAAGGGGTTCTCTCATCAGAGACTGCATGTCTGAAGTTATTGATGAGCACATCAGAGAGAGAGGGCGATCAATAATGGCATCACTTTGTTTAGATGATTAGTTGGACCTGCTCCCTGCATTAAGATTCAGACCCAATCCAGATAGTACATTTAGTCATAATTGATGCTTCTGAAGTATGCACCGTGTCAGCTATCCATCTCAACAAAGTGTCAGCCATTATTTATCACCCTTAGAAAGAAATTAGAGGGGCAGCAACAAATCTTTCACAAGTGCTTATTAAAAATCAACAGAGAAGAAAAGCTTTGCTTTAAAGTAATAGGCTGTGCTGAAAGGAAAACCTTGTAAGGATGTTGTGTAATCTACAAAAACCATGAACCACAGTTCATCCGTAAGTGACCCAGTCTGTGGTTCAAAACTTCTGTTTCAATTTCACGGTCGGAGTTCTCTGAATTTCAGTTCCACAAAGTCATGACTGAGATTCTTTCCTTTTCCATGCGTCCACTCACCTCACTGTCATGATTGGCCATCGTAAGCAGGGTAACAGGGCTGTTGGGGTTACTGCTGTCACTGACAGGGGGCATGTGTCCGTTCCTCATGATCGGCACGGTGGCGAGTGCCTGGCCAGGGGTGTGCGGATGTGTCACGGCGTGGCCTGATGCGGCCGAGGAGGCCAGCTTGGAGCCCAGCGTCAGGTACTGCTTCACGGGCTGATTCTGGCTCTGGTGGAGATGGAACTTGGAGTTCTCCAGGTGGCTCTGTACCTGTAGCAGAACAGATCATTCAACAGTTCAGCAAGCTGACTAAGTTAGTCCAGGAAGCGCAAGGTTGGGCACTGTTTCCCATACCGCTGAAACAGCGCTGACTCAGAGTATTTGCACAGGGGTTGTCCAAAACAGCTGTTGACTTTATGAAAAGAATATCTAAAGTAACACACATAACTAGTTTGCCATGATTAGTCACTTATGCGCAGTAAATTTACAGACTTGCAAAATGTAAGTTAGAACTCATAATAAAGTGAATCATATACAGAAATAAAAATGTTGAAAGTGTCTTTATGGGAATTTGATCTCATTCTCTGAACTCATTCTCACAGTCTAAAAGTTAAAAAAACAAACCTAAAAGCAAAAAGCTTTTCTTCCCCCCTGAGACTTCAGCTGAATTTAACCAACTAAGCTGACTATTTTTACAATCAGTCTTAATATTTAATATTCAGTTGATCTTGAATTACATGTCAGTACAGCAATAGTCAAGATAACCTTAAAAAACATTATGAAAGCAGTGTTAAATAAACTTTACCAAGCCGCTCACAATGTTTCTAAAAGTTGGTATTCTTACATTTGAAGCTCTGGTTGCATCCCGCATTGTGTAGTAACTGCAGTCACTTAAGTGTGGCATTCTCAGAAAAGCAGATAATCTTCAAATTGATTTGTTCTGGTGTGGCAGCAGGTCAACTTTAGGGATCCACGGCTGCTGCTGCTGCTGCTGCTATCCTGTTGATCTGGTGACTTCTCAGTGAGTGTCTGTCCCTTCCAGTCTCCCTACCAGCTCTTTATAAAGGGCCCTAAGTGAACTAATTAGGCCCAAAGCTGGGTGTAAGCCTTTATGTTGCGTAGCAATGATAATCACTTCAAACACTGGACTGTTAGATCATCCAAGGTTTGATCACTGCAGGGTATCTGCCTTTAGCATCTATCACTAACTCCCTCAGACCGCCCTTTTCTTTCTGGTTGACCAATCAGTGGTGATCTCCCAAAGTCCTCTGCAACCCTCTGTAGGGGTTGTGGCAGCACAATTGACCCTTGTTCCCCAGTGAAGTTTTTAAATAACTCCTCCAATGCCATTTTTAACCAAGCCTTTCAATTCATTCAAGGCTTTTAAAGTAAATAGTTTAGTATTATGCGTTCCCCATACAATAACTGCAGTAAATCTATTTTGAAGTATCCTTTGGTGTAAGTTGAGGGCAAATTTAGGAAAGAACATCCCTCCTAAAATATCAAATTTTCATGCTTGTTGGTGCTCACAAAGACGGTTGCTGTCGTGACTTGCTTTATTAGTTTAGGGGCTGCAGAGTATTTAGGGGAGTACATGAAGTGCTATGATTTAAGAATGGTAGTCTTGTTGACTGTAATAGGTTGGTCAGTTTGCCTGTGTCTCGCGTACTTCCTCCCAAATCTGTTTTATTTACTGGTCAAAACAGCAAGCTCTCAGTTATTTTAAACCATGGAATAGATGCTCTTTCAGGGACTGACGGAATCAGGACCCACCAAAAACTGAGCAACAACAAGCTCAAGAAGCTTCGATTGGCCAGACCAGTATTACTCGAACATGATTTGAAAATGCCGATATTTAATGTGTTCCTAATTTCATGGTAACACATTTAGATCACAGTACTCAGCCTTAAAAACAGGCGACAGGTGTCGTTTATGTCGAGATGAGGAAAGCAGCTAGCTTATTTAAAATGCCAAAAAAAAGTATCATCAGCTGTTGGTTAGAACAGTCCAAGTGTTACTTCTTCTTTTACGCTGCCTCAGGAAAAAAAAATAGTCAGAACTGATTTGTTATGCAGCTATCCTTTATATCGTCATGCTTTCAGACCAAACTTCTTATTCTTCAAATGCTGTCTGGCACAAAGCTGCTGAACTGTAGGGAGTTTTTAGCTTTGACAGCTTTAGAATTGGTCTTTATGCTAAAAGTCAGCATTAAATTCCCCCTTGTCAGCTAGACTAGCTGACCTTATTCACAACTCAGCCACCTAACTAAGACCAGGCTCATCACAATACTCATCTTGTCAGTAGTGACTAAGAGTTGTTATCTGAGTTCTCCAGGCTAAACAAGATGCCAGTTGTTAGCCAATCAACATTTTTTTCCACTTTGGATAGCAGGAGGGATGCCAGGACCGCTGCACACCACATCTGCTTTGTGTGACAGCGGATTGTCCTGGTTTCACTTCAGCTTTCTCACTACTGTAAATGCCGGAGACACGCTTGTTATCCACTTAAGGAAATCTGATTAGATTTGAGGAGTAATGGTGCTTCAGTCACCAAGGCCAGCCTCGACAATGGCAGGCCTGTGCATGTGTGAAGCGGGCATGCAGGAAAATTATCAGTGCCCGCCATACACATGGGTCAGGAGAGAATATAAGAATGTAATCAATCAGGAGTTTGGGCATGTTGTAGCTATTCAGATGCTTCAGTTTTGTTTTGTTTTGGTTGTTTTCCTCTTTTTCGGCACGGCTACCAGCACCTGCTACAACAATCGAGGCAGTGTTTGAGATTATTGGCACAGAGGAGGTCATGGGTTCAGTTTTCTATTTACACACATTTGCACAGTTATTCCTGACATGCAAACCTACATTAAACTATGAAAGCTTTTTGCCTTTTGACTTAATGCACATAGTTTAACTTTAGAACACACCTTCTTGTCAGCATATTTCAGAGTGTTTGAATAAAATAATATATATCTGTATCTTCCTCACTTTTCGTCATTAGAGATATTAGACCACTAAAATAAAAATGCCAAAACCCAGAACATGCCTTTGTCCCTACATATGTCCTAATCAAATCTAAAGCACTCTACAGTACACGCCCAAGAAATCCCATCACAAGTGAATACAACTGCAGCTCTTCAACATATCAATTCAAAGCTCTGTCAGGCTTAAAATAAAGCAACATCCCAAACCTCAGCTTCTACTTACAGATAGCAGCAGGCCCGAAATTACAGTAACACCTTCACAGCTAAACGTAAGCCCAGTTCTTTAGCCTCTATTTGTGAGATCCATTTAACAGTGGTGTCATTTACCTCGCAGTTAAGAGGCGTATTTCTTTAGTGGCCCTCTCCCACCGAAATGCTGCACTCACAAAGCCATTGTACTAGACAACCTTGCAGGTTTTACATTGAAATGCACAAAGCTCTTGCCTAATCCAGTTTCAGTCTTGCCCAAGTTCTCCTTTCACTTCAGAAAAATCCAACAACTTATGAAACACTGGGTGATGGTGACATTAGCTAGCTGTACAAATTATGGGCAAAACCTACTAGGAGTTTTGGATTCATTTCTGCAAAATGCCGCACTTTGCGCCATATTGATGCAGATTATTAATATCTAACATCTTGTTTTCCCATCTCAAATGGATGGAGATGAGTTGAAAGTGGAACAAAACTCTTCCTCGGTCATGCTTACTGTATTTTGCTGAGCCTGCTAACCAGTAAATAGCTGTAACCACCCACTAGATTGTGCAATGGGAGGAAAGATAAGACTGGGATAGCGAACTGATAGCAAAAGTCCCATTCCACGGTGCCTCCATGGTTAGTCTGGCTGTAACTGCAAATGTGTCTTGCGTGCAAACAAATGCACACATAGAATTTAACACAATGTTTTCTTCAGTGTGTGTCATTGCCTCAAAATCCCTGGGCTGTAAATAAGTCATTTCCCCTACCTGTAAAAGTTGGATCTCTGTCAAGGTGATTACTTTGACCACACAACAGCGGCTCATGGCTCTCCAGAGTGGCAGCGTCTCCCACCACAGGAGCTGCAAATCCTTACAGAAGAAGAACAACTGTCACAGCCACAGCTTCGTCTCACACCGTGACAGGAGGAGAAGAAGAGGAAGAAAAAGAGAGGTGCTGCAGCCTCCTTCCTGAATTTTATTTTTTTTTTCAGAAATATCAGAAAGGAAGCCATGACACATCAGCTTATTTGGGAGCAGCACGAGCCATTTCCCCTCTGTAGCTGTGTGTCTGTGTGTGTGTTTGGTCAAGGAAAAGGCCTGACAGAGGCAGAAATACAGATGGCATTTACAGTAGGGGGTTGAAGTAAGTGTGTGAATGTGTGTGTGCGAAGCCATAATAAGTTGACAGAATGTGAATTCCTGCTTGCTTGTGGATCACTACACTTTCCTGCTTTTCCCGCATAACATCCAGCCTAGCTCAGCGCAGTTTCCTGTCTTCATGACACCAACTTCCCAGTGGAAGTCATTTTATCCACAAAACTGTAGTCACTTTTCCAACACAGGGAAACAGGAATCTTGAGAATGTGTGCAAACTTGCTAAAACACACATTTTATTATATTCTAGTTATTATTAGGCCAAAAATCCCTGAAAAGTCCTCCCTTTAATCCCAAGATTTACAAGTTTTTATATTAGCAGGTGAATAAATCTGAATCAGAGTTGCTCCGATACATGTTCTGGGGTGAACTCCACACTGGTCCTGACAATTTAAGAACTCAAATTGCATATAGTAATTATTTTTGATTCACTGTAATAAACACATCAGGATTAATTTGAGGACATTGAACATAATGGCTTAAACTAAATCAATTAAATCAATCCTGTGCAGACTTTGGGTTTTAAAAGTCTTCTTTCAGCACTTTAAATGCAGCCTGCCCCACACGTGTCTATGGTCAATGTTTTCATTACGCAAAGAATGCCCTTCTTGATGCTACTGTACACAGTAATCTTCTGTGTATATAGCGGATCTAGATCATTAGGTAATATTTATGCTGCACTATCTGGATTCTGTTGCTGCTGTTTGACCATCAACACGAGGCATGCCCATCTCTCCAGCTTATCTGTTGCTGTGTTTTCCTGCACTCGTTTTTGTACTGTTCTAACCATTACCCATGTGTATATTTGTCCACTATTTTGTTTATTTGATGTCTGCTGTATGTACGCTCCATCAGATCTAGGCAAAAATTCCTGGCTGGCCATTTTTGGCTCATCTTGGGGCAAGCCACAAGTGCTCACCTTTGTTAGTCCCCCGTCATAGCATGTTTTAAACATCAGGGACTTCCTGTAAGAGTTGGCCTGCTTCTGAGACAACACTTCAAAGTGCAGCGCCCACATCTGAGGACTGTTTTATCCTGCTAGAAAAGGAATGCATAATGGACACAGCACCACTGCACTTTTAATGATTCTCATATGAATTAAATATTACAGCTATTTTAACTGGATTACACATGAAACTATGTGCGAGAGCATGCGCTTGTTACCTTGATGAAATATTGAATTTAAGAAAATGGTTCACCTCAGCAGTGCTGCGAAAATAATTAAAATTCATACTTAAAGTAAAGACATCTCACTGTAAAATGATTTAAAGGTGCCCTGTGGAGGTTTGATTGTAAACAAACTTCTTTCTTTTTTTTAAAATGCCATCATTAATTACAAAAACACGGGTAATATTTTGAAGCCTGAGAGAAAATGAAATGTAAATTCGTACAGCGCCATTAGCGGTACATAACTACAGCTGTGGTTAAAAAAGAAAAACTGATTCCTGTAAGTACACAAACAAAACCTATTTAACTATATTTGACTGATATAGCAAGCAGAGGACTTAGTTGTGAAACTATTTTCTCTGGTTTTAACACCAAGTCATATATAGAAAAATATTTTCATAATCATTTTACTTAACAGTTCACTTTCCACTGAATTTTGGTTTAAAAATGTAGTGAACTAAAAATGTGAGCTACTGTAGCAAAGTGCAAATACCTGACATAACACACTAATAGACTAACAAAGTATACATTTGTGGCTGACTCATTTACCTTTAATTTTACAAATGAGTATTACATAAATAGCTACAGTCAGCTGAAGGTCTTCAGAAAGCTGAGAGAGGAGTAGGAGAAAGAGCGACGCAGTGCAGCCTGTCCTCTCTGTCAGTACAGGGTAGATGTAATTAGTCAAAATGCAATAATACAATTTTTGCTGCTAAATCAGTTAGAGCACATTATTCTTTCTGTGAGCAGTGAAAAAGGAGCCTGTTCACAGGAACACCTGAGAGGTCGCAGACCCTCATGCACACATGCATGCACACTACTTCACAGACACGCGCTAGTTAAGAACATGAAGAAATAGCACAGAATAAATCCAGGTTTGTAGACCATGTTTTTTGGTTTATTTTTTATTTTTTACTTCACAAGTGGTCTACACAAACTGTATGTTTGTGAATAAAACCTTTTGCTGTTAATGACACTGTATTGTTTACATTGGTTGGTTTTAGTTTTTTAATGATAAGACTATAAGACATATAATAACTAAAAATTATTTAAAAAATGTTAAAGTGCACTGTCCTGTTGTTGTTAAGCCACCTAACACTGACCTGTATATTTTTCACACATAAAATGGCCATTTAACTCAGGGGATTAACCAATGATGCATTTACACAGAACTCATTTTAAATTGTATTTTTAGCCACTTTGTTACTAGCAGCCTGCTGCAAATACATTTCATTTGTTCTAATTTCTTTAGTCAAATATAAGTAAAATGGTAACAGAATAACATAAAAGTTGACATAAGTTGGTGCTATTGCACCAACAGGGTGATTCCCAAAGAGCAAGTAACTGAAATATTGGCATATTGCGATATAATGTGCAGTCTGTCCTTAAAAAATTGTGGGAATGGAACCCATGGAGGACAAAAGAAGAAGTTGTAGGCCTAAAATATATAACAGCAGATGAACAGTATCTAAAAGTCCTTAAGAAATAGGGGAAAAAATCCAGCAAAGACCTGACACAGGACCTGACTGTTGCATATGGCCCAACAGGTGAGCCCTATACTGTTCACTGAAACCTCATCAGAAATGGTCTAATAAAAGGAACCAGGAAGAAATGACTGAAATATGCCACATTACACAAGAACCTGACAATCAGTCATTTGTACAACATAGGCTCTCTGTGCGACTGCATTTCAGCCAGTGGTGTTGTGCAATCTTGTCAAACCTGATGGAAATATTGTATGGAAAAGTATGATCAGGTTTCAATACCATCTCAAACGTATCGAATTGTCAACTGCTTCATTTCTCATCATGACAGTGATGAAAAATTCAACTTCCAATGCAGTAAAAGCATACCCGGGCAGAAAAACACATTTCTATGACACTCTGTCAGTCATGGATTGGCCTCCCCAGAACCTCTCAAAATTACTGAAGCAGTGTGGGATCATCTCGACAAAGAACAGAAAAAAATGCAGCATAAGAGGAGCTTTGAATGTTCTTCAAGAAGGTTGGAGAATCTTTCCTTAAGAAAACATGAGAAAGTTTTTCTAAGAGAGTTCGGACTGTATTAAAGGATAACGGTAGTCATACCAAATATTGACTCTAAAGCTTGTTACAATGATCCAAACTTTGATTTTGTTATTATATACTACATTTTTAGGCATGTTTGCATATAATTAAATTAGTGCAGTCAGCATTAATCTCCTTAAAATGACATTAACGTCATAACTGCATTAATCCGGCAAATCTCTGTTAGTGAGTTAGCACGGATCGCCCCATGCGTGCATGGCATCAACGTGTTAGCGAGGTTAGCTCGTTAACATGTTAGCGCCATCCAATGCGGTTATGGTGTTAACGTCAATTTAACGAGATTAACACTGACCGCACTAATTTACCACACCAGGCCACCTGGTGGATTTGAGCAAGAAACACAGGACAAGTTTTCCTCAAAAGAAGTTTAAACAGAAGCTGTTGAGCAGTACAGAACAGGATTATGGGTAAACTACTGTGTAGTAGTTCTGAAAGGGGAATCTCAGCCTTGACCCTCACTGTCCAGTGAGCTAGAACAGGATAGAGCGATGTTTAGTATTGCTTCTTTGGATGATGTCAGAAAGCTGCACCATAGACAAACTTTAATCTCTTGCTTTGGCAGACGGTGAAAAGAAGCCCCAGTGAGCCCCAGCTATAACTATTAAGATGAAGTCTTATTAAAATTATGCACATGATTGATTGCAAGACAATCCCAGCTTACCAAACTAAAGACTTTTCAAGACTGGATAAAGGATTATAGACAAAATAGTTACAATACAGACAATGAATTAGATTTCCTTAAAAGAAAGATGCGGTTAAGTACGACTGTGCTACCCTACTTTTTTGTAAAGGACAGATATATTTATCTATTTATCTCAAAAGATTTGACTCACTGTGCCTTTTGTACAAATGCTGCATGTCAAACTGAGTCTAAATACACTTAGTCTAATCGATTAGGAATCTATTCTCTCTCACTAATTCAATCTGTTCTGAAGTTATACATCCTGCTGGGAAACCACAGTAAGAGACATGAGTGTAAGTAGGATTATATTGAAGCGTTTGATCTGTTCAGTTCACAGAGACTCTGACCTCTCAGTCCTCAGTACCAGCTGTCTGAGTGTCTACACCAGGCTGGCTGACAGCTTAAATTTGCTACTGGTTTTATTATAGGCATAGATTTTTATGTATCAATTTACCAATTTCAGTCATTTCTATCTGATTTGTTTAGCAGACAAGCTGAAAATAAAATCAGAAACTACAATGGTCGTCAATAATCGGTGATTGGTAATCCTGCTTTGAAGACTTGTCATTTCATAGCATGGAGGTTGGTCTTTTACCCACCTCCAACAAAACTTATACTGAACTAACACTTACAGACATAAAACTAGAACCTTTTACATCTGCACTGATGGGAGTTTAAGTTTTAATCTGGATTCTTTGACATTTCTAGCTAGATAGTTGCAATTAGTATTAATATTTAGAACAGCAAAAATAACACTCAAAGATCATCTACTGGAATATGTTTAAATCCATTATTTAATTACTTAAACACAGCCCAGCTCATATCTATATATCCACAGTCCACTCACAATGAGTCTGCATCTATCAGTTACTAAGAAAACATAACAATTTTTAAGAATTCAATGAAACTGTCTACTGGCAATTCTTGTAAAATTACACTCTTAGATAAACACCCTGAATGAAACTATTCATATGACATGAAGGTATAGTCATGGATGAAGCACAGACTATTGAATTTAATAGTCAGGAAAGAATCGGTAGAGCTGGCCAAAAAAGATTTAATAATCTAACAGCATCAAGACTTGTAATTAAGTCTTGGGTAACCTATTACAGAATGATCAACTTAGTCTGTAGTATTCTGAATCAATATAAAAACATTAGGCAACATGATGTAACATATAAGTGGAACATTAGACGTGCTTTTTGTGTCTGAAGATAATGGAAAATACAAAAACTAGATTGTAACTTTTTTCCAACAAGGGTGCACAACAATACTTTGAATGATGCAAGCCAAATCTCTGAAGTCACATGCATAGTGTTTGGCAGTTTGTATTTCCTGTCTGGATTTAGCTGTTGGGGGAGTTGCACCTTGTCGGCCCTTTGTCATATCATCTGGTAATAAAAAAAAACATATTAGCTGAGATGCTACTGTGAACAGAACATGATGATTTTCCACTTAGAAATCCACCTACGTTCTTCCACTTATTCAATTCGGGGTCGTAGGGGTAATGGAGAGGATCAATTAATCTGACGTGCATGTCTTTGGACACTATTGGATCTATGTAAACTAGTCTAGTGGCCAAGATCCGCTGTTTGATCCTGGGAGGAGACACAAATCCCTTTGGTGTTGCGTCACAAAGTCCACCCGGTTTTAAAAGAAACTTTAAAATCAAATATGTGGGCCTACCAAATGTGGTGACTCCTTGTAAATAAGGGAGCAGCTGGAAGAAGCATCTTTGTGGGAGTAAGCTGGAGTACCTGGATAGAACCCGTACAGGCTTGGGGAGAACATGCCACACAGAAAGGCCCTAACCAGGTGGTGGATTCAAATCCAGGACCTTCTTACTGTGAGGTAACAGCACTGACCACTGTGCCCTCTGTTATATTAGTTTTTTTGGGGCAAAATCATGGATTCAATTGGACCAGCTGTACCCCACATTTAGCAATTTGTTTAAACACTCTTCCAAGCGTTTAATTTATTCTGTGAGCTACTTTTCATTTCAGCTTACTATTTCAGACGTCTATCTGTTAGTTTTTATATAGTAGTGCCCTTCAGGTGGACTGTAGTGCATTGGTTGCAGACTTCAGCATGCATTAAAGAATTGTTCGTTAATTGTAGCTATTTATCCCAT
The DNA here is from genome assembly GCF_000239375.1 of Pundamilia nyererei. Classification (NCBI taxonomy): domain Eukaryota; kingdom Metazoa; phylum Chordata; class Actinopteri; order Cichliformes; family Cichlidae; genus Pundamilia; species Pundamilia nyererei. The sequence goes on from NW_005187415.1 coordinate 3,938,682, forward strand.
TTATCTGTTTTTTAAGTTATTTCATCTGTGTTTTTACCTTATCATCAATCAGTTTTTTTAACCAGTTATCTAACTAGCTGTCGCAGGAGTATGGAGTCTTTCCAAGTCTTTCCACCTTGGAAAGATCCCTTTTAACTTACTGTTTATTTAAGTATTTAAACTATTTCTCCAGTGCTTCTCTGTTCATTCATTCTCAGGAGCAATTTATAGTTCATGTTTATATTTGCCACATTTTTTTAATTAGTTGGGATACTCAAAAATCTTTACATATATCACTTAGTAACTTCCACTATATCCCACAGGGTAAACAGGACAGGCCATCAGGGTTTGATGAGTGTTTATTCTAAGTCCTCATAAACATTCAAAAACTTTTGATGAACTAAAGTCTTTGGCCAGAAAATCAGAATCGGAAATATTTCAATATTTCAATATAGTGCTGACCTTTAAAGCTTAATATGGCATCAAAAAGAGGATCGTACTGTTCCTAACTAGTATAAAGCTTTGTGGGCTAAATTTGTAATCTACTGTTCAAAAGCTTTTGGTGGACATATATTGATTAGTCAACCCCTACTCTTCTTCCTTAACTTGATTGTGGGAAATTAAATAATGCAATAGCTGTTTAATGAGAACTAAGCAGAAAATTAAATCAGCTTTGACCTTACCCGAACTAATAATATATAGTGGAGCTGTGGACAAAGAGCTGTTTGTTTGCTCCGTCTGGCTATCTTTGTGCTTTTGCTGTTTGAACGAGCGAGCTGCTGTGAAGTGAAAAGCAATCACAAGCAGGACGCAGCTCTGATCAGACGCTGATCTGCATTTAGATCATATCACATCACCTTCCTACATAACATAATGTGTTTCCATATATGCGCACTGACCAAAATGAAAGTATTTTTTTCTCAAGACTTCAAAAGCAGGCTTTCTCTTTTCTTTTTTTAAAAAATATCTTTCTTGCGTAGATACTACTGGATCATGCTACACTGCGAGCCACACTCTCCCACCACTCCAACTCCTAGTCTGGGGTAAATTGTGTAATTAGCTTTGCCTGAGTTCAATTTATTATTATTTTTTTCATCATTTGGGTACTGCCAGTTCCAAGTGTGTTACAGAATTTCTGCCAGTGCCAACTTTTTCATTGTAGGCTACGATGCACTCCCCTGCCGCTGAAAATAAAGTTCAAATCAACTACAGGTTCACCAGTTTTAGCAATTGACATCCGTTTTCAACATTTAGTGCCAGGAGTAGAGGGAATGTGCACCACACATTGAGGTTTGGGGGTGAAGTTTGGGGTGTTAGTGCAGTAGTGTCAGGGATATGAGTTACATGTAGAAGACCAGATTTTGGTCCAAGCCTTAACCAAGTGTTATAGCTGCCAAAGATGTCTTTCAAAGGGAAATGCAACAATTCCCTATTGATCAATCCTGTGCTTTATATTCCCAAATATCTTCCCAAAGCTCCCACCTCAATATCAGGAAGCCTTCATATATTATTAATTGTAGAATGCAGTTAGAGCGTGTTGTTTTACTCTTAAAGATCCTTCTCAGACATTTTTACAGAATTTTTATATTTAAAAAAATCCAAATACAAAGTTAAAAATGCTTAAAACCAAACTTTCTTGTCATTGAAATGAATATTAACTTGCTGTATTTTATTTTAACTGTTGGATGTCCAACACCAGTTCTTATACTTACATTCAGTAACTAAGCATAAACACATTTTCACTCATTTTTGTAATTATAATGTTGTAAGGGATGGGCGGTTTATTTATTTCTTCCTCAAAACCCTGCTGACACTCCCTGAATACTACTTGCTCATTTCTGCATGCCTCCATTGTATGTGTTCAAGCATGTGTTGTTGCATTTACTCTACTCCATGTTATTACTGTGTGTGTGAACCAAAATGATTGGTGCTTTACAATTTTCTGCTTCTGTGTGTGAAACGTTTGCGATGTCAGTGAACCAGAAATGACCATGAACCGTTGCTGTTTTACATAATTTATAATCATATATAATCCTTTTCATATCTTTATATACAGTATGAGCAACATAATTCAAACTGTGCATGTAGAAAGGTGCACAGTACAAAGAAATGATGGATTAAAGGATCTTGCTGGCGGTTATGCATGTTTTAACGTGTGAAATAAAAACTTTGTATACGTATAATTATAGCTAAACATTTTCTGGAGCATTTTAGCTTCATCTTTGTCTGTTTAAACAGCCATATGCCTCATATTATCCCAGAATGTTTTAGAAAATATAACTTTCTTCCACAAATCTTTGGCTATTTTATATTTTATAGGACCCTGAAAGTATGTTTCTCTTTCCATCTCAACTTATGGTAATTATCAGATGTGCTGGCGGAGAATGCGCTTGTGCGAGGATAACAAGACACGACACCAGTCTTTTCACAATTGGGAGGTCCACAGACCAAAAGACTCACTTAAAAGGCGTTTTTCAGGGTATTAATTGCTTGACATGGCTTACCCAGGTATGGGAAATCTTTGGTTTCACAGTTAAAAGACTAAAAGCGGGGAAAAGACCGTTCTGCAATAGCTAAGAGGATGGCAGAAGTATTTCACGGTGTGTAACACGCAGCAATGTTTTCCAACAAAATCACGTGTTGTGAACAGACAAAGTTCTGGCAATTGAAGTAGCTCTCCTGTTATCCTTTGCTCCTTCACATCTCCTTTGGTTATGTATGCAAGCACAAGTATTTCAAGAAGGGTTTTCAGCCCAAAGCCACACTAGCTGGTTTTGACATGTGTAAATAAAATGAAGTTTGTCAGAAAAAAAAAAGACAAAGATACATTTTTTAAAAACCCAGGAAATTCTCTCATTTAATGATTACCAATATCAATTAATGATATTCACTAAACACATCAGAAAATCTGTGAAGTACAATTACGTTGTTTAGTACTATGATGAAAATACTTACACTGACTTAACAGATAACGAAGTGTGCTAAACAGTTCCTGTGACATTATGACATAGAACAGCATGTAACTACTAAAGAAACAAATTGAATTACTTATTGTCAACATGCTTTATTGTCCAAAATCAAAAATTTAAACAAATCAATTTTTCCTATTTACTGTGTTTTTTACTATAACGTAATTCTACCTTGCACGTGTTTACATCACTTCAAAGAAAGCTAGTCGGGATTTGTGAATATTAGCGACCACTAAAGCCAGGGGCAACACTACCGTAGCCCTCATAGTTGCTGTGACAACAAATAGTGTTCATAACAAGTGAATGAAACAGAAGTAAAGTTAAGCTCCTTTAAGGAGATTATCTTTTAATGAGTCTGCAGTGTTTTGCTATGTCACTGATGAGGTAATACTGTCGGCCTTGTTAATTTAAACAGAATTTGACGGAGTCTGATGCCATTTAAATGCACATTATTTACTCTAACTATGCCCTGTACAAACTTCATTTTATTTAACATTTAATTGAGTCATCAAGTTCTTTTTTTTGTGCTATGTGAAACCAGGCTGTTCTTTATGCTAAGCATTTAAGCAGTCACACAATACAATTATATTATTTTAAAGTTAGTGATATGAAGTTATGTAAATGTATAGAGTAAGAGTCCAAATAATTGCTTTGATTTTATTGAGCGTGTAGTATAGAACGAGGGTAGACTTGGTCTGATTGTCTACAGTCTGAATGTTAAACAATAAATGGCGTTTAACATTGTTAAACAATGTAAGCAGTCAATGCACAGCAGTATAGTAATTCAACATTAGCAATTCTGAAAGCTTTGCAGACTCACGCAGATACATCAGCAGAGGTTTACATCAGTATACTTTTGAAAGCGTCAATGCAGGGATTGGTGCGTCAGCTTCACTTACCTGTCCGTACCAGTTATATTCCAGCATCGCTACAGGACTTGTAGGACTCACAAACATAAACAGTAAAAGTTGTATGTCTACGTTCTTGCACAACTATTTAAAAATAAAAAAATTAAGTTAAAAAGTGCAGTCTATTGCTCTTTGCTCTCAACCTGCCTGTACAACTCTTAGTTTTCCTGTGTGGAATTGATGTTGTCAAGACTTGGAGGGGGGGCAAGTAAAAATCTAAGCCATTACACACGTTTTTGTACACATGGACTGGCAAGCATATGCACGCTCACTCACACACCCCTGACTCTCCAGTTGAATTTTGGCACTCCCAGGGCTTACAACCTGTTGATAATGAACCTGAACCCATTATTTTGAGTCAATGAATTGAAAGAAATAGGGCAAAGAATGAAAGCCACAGGGCCAATTAACGGCATTCTTTGATGTATTACCCTCGCTCACCACTCAACCAGACCGCTCTGCGCCTTTTGTCTTTATCCTCTCTGTTATTCATTAATTATTCTGAGCGGGGTCAGAGTTCGACTGGCTAATTGTGCAGACTGTCTCTCTTTGAGGATGGCAAAAGATTCGCCCAACACTGACACTCCCCCTGACTGTGCCCAGCCACCTTGAATTATGCCAATTATTCCAATTCTTTGATTTTTTTCCCTCCTACTCTCTGTTCCATCATTGTACTCAGCTATATTACTCTTTCTCCCTCCCTCCTGCCTTTTCGTAGTTTAGTCTACATCACAGGACTCTTATCTCTCTCTCACACACACATACACGTACACACACACTCAAACCAGTACATAATATTTTGGCAATGATGGCATTTGAGCTGGACAATTAGGGTCTTCTAAGGATAAAATCGGACTCATAATTGAATTATACACTCAGCAGATCTACACTACAAAATGTGTCACACAATCTACTCACAAGAAGAGCACCATTCTGATGTATTAACCCATTATAACACATAAAAGGAAAAGTTTTGTGCTCTTTTAAGTGCACATTTGTTAAGTGTAGATCTAGTGTTCTTGCCAAGAATGAGATGACATGATTAATAATGCCACTTTCATAACTGAATCACCAGATTAATAGTAGATAAACACGCAATCTTCCATAACAACAATAGAATTAGTAAGCTAAAAAAAATAGCTGTATTCTAAAGAAAACAAGGCTCATTTTCCCCCATGTTTCTATTTTTTAGGCTAAGCTAAGCTTACTAGCTGACCACTGAACTAATATGGAACTATAATATTGAGCAAATCACAGGAATAGGTCACAGGAATAGGTCTTGTCTCGCCTCTGTCAGTGCGCCCCAGGGCAGCTGTGGCTACAATGTAGCTTGCCATCACCAGTGTGTGAATGTGTGTGTGAATGGGTGGATGACTGGATATGTAAAGCGCTTTGGGGTCCTTAGGGACTAGTAAAGCGCTATATAAATACAGGCCATTTACCATTTGTTGGTTTATACACAATTTATAAAATATAATTACTTGTTTTTCCCCCCCAAGCTTCTTAGACTACCTTCACCTGGAAGACTGAGAACCTACATAGACTTAATTTATAACAGTATGTAGAGACTCTACAGACCCCAGTTAGCATGAAAGCTCATGACAGTGCAATCAGAAACAGTGTCTAGAACACAGGTGGAGATGTTTGGTCATAATGCACAGGGCCACATTCAGAGAAATCCAGACACAGCATATCAACCAAAAGCAGCCACGGGACCTGGGCACCTAGTATTCAATGAGTTGAAAATGCACTCCTCTGTATTCAAAGTATTCTAGAGTCCTATATTGGGCCATTTATCTGACAACTAAAGTTTGGCTGAAATTGCATCATGCAACAGAATGGCTGAAATGAACAAAGACTCAAGGTGTTTAAACTTATTTGCAGTCATTGCTACACCCAATCCCAGACTTCATTCTGATTAAAATGCTGTGCCAGGACCTGAAGACAACTGTTATAAATGAAAATCTGCAAAACCTAGAGAACTGAAACAACTTGTAAAGAATAGTGAACCAAAATAATGTGAAGCATTTCAAAGTGTTGCTGCTAAAAGTGGTTCTACAAACTACTGAAATGTGCCCTTCACAAAATTGCATACAGTCCTGTAGAAATATCACTCTATTCTCTTGTGTTACCCTTGTTTCTGTATTTTCATTATATGGATAGAAGCATCCCGAAAATAAAGACTTTTTGACAAGTAAGGATAAAAAAGGTAAAGCAAATCAAGAAGCAAAGGAAAGATGTAATCAGGTTAGGTAACATGGCGGCTCCTCTTTAACACCATTATAAGAATAGACAGCATATAATGGTTTAATTATCTGTCTGGCAAGTTCTACTTCTATTCATCTGAACTGAGGATGCAGTGTTTTTGTATCACAAATTTATATATATGTCCCAGATTCACAAATCATTGTATTCCATTTTTGACTGACATTTTAAACAGCATTCAACGTTTTGGGGGAAACAGGGTTGTAATAATAAAACAGTTATTATTCTATTAACTCCGTGCTATTACTTTAAAAGCCTACGTTAAATAAGCTTTAGTACTTGCAGTTAATGTCAAGTATCTCTTCAGAGTCTTTGTTCCTTGTTTGTTTTTCAAGACATGAGACTATGTAAGATGAATGAAATCCTGTGCTAACCTTTTGTCTCTCAAGTCCTTTCGGATTTGTTTTCTTCAAAGGGAATCCCATTCAGCACCTCTGGCTATGGTCCGTCCTGAAAGGATAAATCCTCAGGGTATATCTGTGTCACTGATACCACTGGCTAAACACTGTGTCCTCTTCTGACCTCCTTAATTTGGTGTGCGTGAGTATGTGCTGCTTTGCCTATCAAAAGTGCTCATCTTGTCTTTTGGCAGGCACAAAAGGACAGAGGGGGCGGTTAACAAAGGGTCTTGATAATATGTTGTAGCTACAAACCCAAAATAGAAAGGAATCAATGAGGTGACAAAGTTTTTGATTGTTTAAGGCCAAGAGTGGTGTTTCCTACTGTCTTTTGACTCGAGGACCCCTCAATTTAGATTGCATCTTGGGATTTCATTCTTACCAGGAAGTTTTTGGTACAAGTGCAATTCTAATTGTGATGCTAAACGCAATTTTTTGGTTTATTTTATTTTATTTTATATGACTGTTATGTACCCTTTTGTCTTGTTTGTTGTCTGCATCTGTGTCCCTTATATTACAGTGATTTATTTGTTGAAAAGAAAATAACATGGCCCTTGTGACATGCATTATGACACATAATGTAATATGTCTCACTACAAAATCCACTTCATGTGCTGACATTCAGATGAATGTTTGAAAGATTAAGATAAATTTATCACATTCTCTAAACCACATATTTTGTCTTCATTTCCCTTTTCACTTGGCAGAACATTGATCTATTACAGCTTGCAGCAATGAGCAGCAAGTAGTTAAATCATGTATGTATATATACAGATCACATACATGCAGATAAATGTGATAATCTTCCTCCAATCATCTTTCATCAATTAAACTGTTCACTTATAAATCACACCATTTATTATCCATGGAGCGCATACATACACAAACATGCAAGAGACTCCCAAACGCCAGCTGTTCTTGCTTCTCCACCTTGAGGGAGACCTCTGGCTTGTTTCCTCGCTCCCACATATCCCCAAACTCAGCAGGAAGCCCCTACTGGTCCCAATACTGTCCACTTCCCCAGCCACACACTAACACTGCTGCTCTCTTCGTTGTACCTTTTTTGCCCCCTTTTGAATCCTATTAGTGCATGAACTTAGTTTAACTGAAAAAGACTGTGGACTTCACTCAATTGGGCCTAATAGGATTAGGCTGTGGGTATGGGCTGGAAGGTTTAAATGGGAATGGAATTTTGGCAGACACCTGCTCAATCCATTGCATTAATCTTATAAAGGTTATAGACTATGTGGGGGCCCCACTGATGCCCAGAGTTGAATGGTTGGATGAATGGCTGTATTAGGTACGTAGGTTTCAACTAGGATGGCATCAGTATTAGAGGAAGTGCAGCCCAGTGATAAAAGACGGCATACGTGGACCCAGTGGTTGCAGGTATAGAGAACATTATTCATGTAACAATTATGATTCCATTAATTTAAATGAGATCATAAGAATTAAGAACTGTACTTTTATATACCAAATACACCATTAAGTCTTTCTGTTTATACTTTAAAAAAGTTATTTGAAATTGTTTTCCAGTTTTTATGAAATCCTATAGAGTCATCTGAATTCCTAGAAACAAGAAGAAAGCACATGGATCCAAGGAAATGATGACTGAAGCTTGGGAACATTCTTTATTGTAAGATGTAAACATTGATCAATAATGTAAAACTGACTAAAGCTCAGAAGAAACGTCACAAGTAAATTTTAAATTTCACATGTCCAATGGTTTCCTACTGAATTTTCTCACCGCAGATACATTTTTTGAGGTTATTTTAGTATGTTGCAGTTCAATCCTGTTGGATGCTGCTATGATAACCTTTGTGTTTTGAAAGCTTGAAATATGAAGTAATGTTATAGATATGATTACAAAAATAGTTTCTTGAGAGTTCCAATTCTACATCAGAAGTAGCCAATAATAGATTAAGCATTACTCTGTTTAAATCTTTTACACTGAACATTACATTACTGAATGTAATTACGTTGCAGAATGATTTAGAACTTTGATCATTTTAAAAAATATGCTGAGAAGTCTTATTCTATTATAAACCCAGACATTCCCTATTTTATTTTTAGATCTGATTAAAGATTACATGTTAATGTTTTCAGTTATGTTGAACATTACAATCTGACTGGTTTATCAGAGGTATGATTTTCCTAAGCAAAATGGCATTTACAGTGTAAGATTACCTATCTATCCATCTATCCATCTATCCATCTATCCATCCATCCATCCATCCATCCATCCTTCCTTCCTTCCTTCCTTCCTTCCTTCCCTGGACTTTCCAGCATCACACCAGGAATGTCCAGACCTGCCACTCGTTTACAACATTTTAAAATGCTTTTAAAGAGCTCAAACTCATATCAACAAATAATGCTAAACATCTTGGGTGTTCAAAATTACGTAAATAAGTCTCTTCATATCCCAAATAATTACAGAGTGTTAGCCAAAGTACTCAGCCCTATCAAATGGGACTTTTTCACTTTATGACAATATTGGTATCATATTATTCTAATGGAACAACAATTACAATTAGTTGTTAGAAAGTTATATGAACATATACTAATCAAAAAAAAAATCTAGCTTAGGCTTCAATTCACAAATTCACTTCATTAGGTCAGAAATGCCTGAAGGACTGCAGTCACAGAGACTGCCAGAGGACATGAACCCACTCATTGTCACGGGAAACAACACCATAAAAGTAAAGAAATGGAGATAGATAAGAGTGGCACAGGGGAGAAAATGGCTTGATGTGGTTCATGCTCTTAAGATAATTACTAGCAGTTACTGTCTCTTAATACACTGAAAACAGTGGCTTTTTACCATGTCACTGATCACTTTACTGCTTGATTCACACAATACCTAATCACTTCAACACAAACCGTTTAAATATGTGAGGCTTAAAGAAAAAATTTGGAATTAAATTATATTTTTTAATCTTTGTGTGAAACAGATATGTAAATCAATATGATTATGCATGCAGACTCAATGGGTTTGATTAATGAAATAAATTAGTGAGTAACTCACAGCACTTCAAAACCTACAATCAAACTAAAACCACTAGATAAAGATCAAAACTGCTAAAGTAAATTCACAATTTAAAACTTTAAAATTGAAAAAAGTTGTGAACTGTGAAATATTTACTGTCATATTCCCATATATCATTGTGATGTTGTTTATTCTATTACTCTTGTTCTCTTCTGCTTGTTTTCTTTTTTCTTTCTCAGCAGGTG
>NW_005187415.1:3949259-3952221 GCF_000239375.1 Pundamilia nyererei
GTGTGTGTGTGTGTGTGTGTGTGTGTGTGTGTGTGTGTGTGTGTGTGTGTGTGTGTTGCACAAGCTGGAGTTAGTTATTTTCAGTGTGAAACACTGAAGAAATGAATGTGAAGCATTTAGAGGGTCATTCTTGTCTAATCCTATTAGTGTCTTAGAGCTCTTTTATATCAGAAAGGGTCAGGGAAAATACCTCTGTGGGAAAAACATCACAAAGATAGCAATTTCATCACTAAATAATGCAGAAAAAAGAAGAAGAAAAAATACTTTTACTCATAAGCAATTTGAAAGAAACAACAACTATATTCTATTTTGGTTTATAAAAATAATTATATGTCAATTTGAGCTCATCTGTATCTGTGAGTATGCATTAAACCAGGTTTGTAATTACAAGGAAACTTTTAATATTGACTCTGTGCTAGCGTTGTAATAGCATCACTGTTACATATTTAAATTTTTGACAGTTTTTTTTCATTGTCATTAAACTGTGTGTCTCAGTTTGGGTGTAAGGAGAACTTCTCCCTTTCACTCATAGCTTTGTTAGTGAGTAGAAAATCCAATTTCAGTTTAGTATTTGCGGTCATGAAATGCACAAAAAAAAGATAAAATTACAGTACTTTACCTGTGTGTAGTCCTGTTTTGGACGGACTGATTTAAATATGAGAGACAAGGAAACTGTTGTCTCTGTGAGGATAACTGTCTTAGAGAAAACAGGATTTAAAACCGAGGCTTTATTTGATTAGCTAATTTTATTTACAGTATACTGTGTAAATCTGACTCTGTTGAGCATAATGAAGAAGCCAAAAAGCTGCACAATTGGTCTGGCCATAAAAAAGCCTGAATTAGTTGATATTTGATAATTAGAATTTTTATGCACAGATCTAATCAGGAAATGCACATATAAAACTTTAGTCTTTACCCTCAGCCTGTGTTTGACTCAACGTAACAACTTTTAAATGATGAATTCGAAGTCTATACTCACATCATAAACAGAAAATGTGTTCTAATTATGTACATGACTCTTTAATGAACCATTTTATGGTGTACAAAATGACAGAAATGGTAAAATAAACTGTTACTTTTCTTTCCCCCAGTGCAAAAAATACACAATTTTTTCTTTCTTTTATGCCTGCTAACTGAAAGATGATTCAACTACATGCTTACTATTATTTTATTTCATAGTTGTGAAGTTTAATTCTAGTTTAAGGGACTCTCGGTTATTCCAGGTTCACAGTCAATGCAGGAAATATGTCTGTTTTCATTTATATGTTTAATATTTCCGATGCCTTGATTCATCTCTTTGAATTATTGCATAGGACCTCTGTTTCTTCACTCATGCATACATCCAGTCCTGTGGGCTAACCCGGGCCAGCCCAGGCGCTGAGCCAGTCCAGATGGGTGGTCTACACCCATCACTGCTGCTCTCTCATGCTTTGGCCTGTTAATGTCCTTGTTGCCCTGATACATTTTTTCTATCTTTCTTCTTCTGATTCTTCTCCTTTCAGCCCTCACTTCAATCTTAACTAAGTCCTTATTTCTTTTCTACCTTAAATGCTTTGTTAGTTCGTTTCATTTCATTCAGTCACAAAGACAGCGTTGCACTAAAAACCTCCTTACGATTGCTTCGGTCACAAGCAGATTGCCACATTCTGCCTTTGTTTTGCATGGAAGAAAGTGAATTGTCTGTATATACTCACGAAGGAATCATGGAGCGGTAGTGAAACTTATAAAAGTGCAGCACAAACCAGAAATGAAGAACATTCACCTTCAAAGGAAACGTTACCTTAAAACCAACACATTTCAAAAGGTGCAACTTATGCATTGAAGGCAAAGGGTCTCTACTTCCAGTTTGTGTCACACATTTCAGTTTCACTACTGCTAAGCCAGTTTTAGGCCAATGTTTGCAAATAAGTCTTTGTCCTTTATACAAACTAGGAGCAACTGCTAGGGACCAAAGCAATCACAAGGAGGTTTTGTTGCAGCGCTGTATGTCAACCTCCAGCAACCACTCACCAACCAGTTGGAGGATACACATTTTTCCATATTAACTCTTTTTTAGCAATGGTTTACTGACCGGTTTCTAGACATGGCTGAGGCAGCTGGCAGTAACCTTCAGTAACCACTTACCACTGGTCAAAGAATAACACTTTTTCCATACCTACACTTCACCTATATTTTCATTATATTTTCTGGTTACCAAATAATCTCTCAGCCTGTGTGACTGGGATTTAGAGCCCATAATCACTGATGGTCTGCTAGGTGTAGTGGAGTTGTAGCTGACCTTCTAGGTGGAACAAGAAATACTTTTCCAGTGTGGAATCGATCTGATTTAGAAATCTGCAACGTTTGCAAATTGAGGAATCTTCATTTAATTTTATCCATTAATTCAGCGGTCCCCAACCTTTTTTGCACCACGGACCCGGTTTATGCCCAACAATATTTTCATGGACCGGCCTTTAAGGTGTCGCAGATAAATACAACAAAATAAAACCAGTACGGGTACCGAAAAAAAGAAGATTTATTCATAACACACGTGAAAAGACCAAGGAAAACCGAGTTAATGATAAAAACGATAACAAAATAACGCTGAAAACCATACATTTCACACCCAAGCCTCAACTCTCGCGGCCCGGTACCAAACGACTCACGGACCGATACTGGTCCGAGGCCCCGGGGTTGGGGACTGCTGCATTAATTCATTACACACCCAGCAACACACTGAAGGTTTTTTTGTGTTTCCTCACTGACTCAAATGCCCTGCTGTGAATATTAGACAAACAATATTTGTGTTGTTGGTTGTATAGTGAGATTCACTTGCAGTAGACAATATGGGCTAGCTGTTTGACTGAAATTATATATAGTTTTAATGTCAATATAATTACTGTAGAGAGAAATTCAGTGTGTAAGTAAAAAACATTCATTCAGTTTGGTATTTGCCTAATTAACAATATACATTTATATATGT
>NW_005187415.1:3952989-3979239 GCF_000239375.1 Pundamilia nyererei
TATAATATCTTATTAGCAAATACTAAGAAAAGATTATTAACAGTAAAAAAAAATATCCAGCAAATGAGCATTTCTTCCACAGTCACCTTTACTGTGAGACACAGTTTTGTTGACCTTTTCAAAGGCCTCTAAATAGCTTTGATGAAAAGAGAGTAACGTTTCATTGGTATTTACATGTGGCAGGCAAGAGGAGGTTCACCAGGAGAGTCCCCTCTGTGTTTACGACCTGATTGCATTCTATATTTATGTCAGTTGATGCATTACATAGAGCTTCGTAATTATACATGTGACAACATTTTTTTTAACCTGACAGTTCAGTAATTAAATACCTGTGGTGATATATGGGCTATTAGCACAGTGTGTGAATAAGAAAAAACACACATTGTTAGTCTTTTTAGCTACAGGTGTTAATTGTTTATGCTCAGGTCACAGTTTTATTTCCTCACCATTAGTGTAATGTAATGTAAAGTGACAGAGAAAAACAAAGGGAGAGGAATGCACCAAAAAAACCCAAAACAAACAAGGATATGGCAGATACCATAGATAGATAGATTAATTTAATTAATTTAATTAATTTTGAATTTGATGGCAGCATCACATCTTTAAAAGTTGGGACAGGGCCTCTTGAGTCCAGAGGACATGGTAGCCATGATTTCCAAAAACAAATTCCAAAAACTGATTTGTCTGAACACAGAGCATTTAAGCCATTTACCTCCATCCATTTGAAATGAGCTTTGGCCCAGAGAAGATAAGGAATGCCGCTAATGCATTTCAGTGGGCACAGAAATGCCACTAAAACTCTGTCATACGTGTTCTCTGCATGGTAAAGCTTTAACCTTTATTTCTGGATGTCACGGGGAACTGAGTTCACGCAGTGATTTCCGTGATAGAATCATGCCTGTTTTTAATGAAGTGCTGCTTGAGGGCCCAAAGATCATGAAGCATCTTATTTTGATTTTATTTACCAATTGTCTGCACACAGAGATTTCTCCAGATTCTCAGAATCTTTTGACAATATTAGGTATGTTATATGATGAGATCATCAAAGTCTTTAAATTCTAAGTTAAGAAAATTCATCTTAAATTATTCGACAAATTGTAGACACAGTTTTTTACAAATTAGTGAACCTACTAAGACGCTCGCATCAACCTAATGAGTTCCAAAATGTTCTTTTGGCTTTTCTAACTGTTTATTTACTCCATCCCGACTTTTTTTAGAGATGATTTTTGACATCAAATTCAAAATAAATTTTTATGGGACATTCCTAAGTTTAGACATGTGAGATTAATGTTCTATTGTGAATATAATTGTGATTTTTTTTCATTGATTGTACTCATTTGTATTTTTGTATTTCCTTCTGATATCTGTACCTAAAACCCATATAACGGGATTCTGATTGCTAACAGATACCGATCATGCCTATCATTGGTTGCTAGTGTACATTGTAGGTTCTGGTCATGAAGGTAAACCTCTGCCATATTACAATCAATAACATTCACTCTCATTAGCAAGTCGTTTCAGTGGCACAGCACTGAGTTGAAATTAATTAAACTCTGCCACATCACCTTTTTCAAATAATTCTCTGTATTTTATTGACAGTCCTTGATATCTGTTCAGCAAAGCGCCACAAATCTCTTCTTTCAGTCAGTTGTATTTATCATATTTAATAATGTTTCAGTGGTATTTGATGATCTCATAACCTCATAACTCATAACCTACCTTCCACATGTTTTTGGACTGCCTCCAAAATGGAGCTGGTGGCCTGGTGTAGACTTCACCATAGGGACACTGGGAGCGAGCATTACGGATGGCGCCACTGGGATGAGGGGGGCAGAACTGAGGCCAATGTGGATGTGGCTCAGAATCATATAAACCCTGTCCACTAATCACGCACTGGTTGTCTGGACTGGAGCGCGACTGGAACATTTTCGAACAACCCAAAACTGGATCTAAGGAAAAAAAGGAAATAACAATTAGTCAGCAAATTAACCAATTCTTGTAATGAAATTGTTACATTATCCTTATTAAATCATGATTTATACTTGAATTTCTCAGCAAATATCTTGTTAAAGAAAGGGAAGCAAGAGGGCAGAAAGTGGCTGCACTGTTGGATTTGGGGCCTGTGTTTGCATGAGTTTATATTCGTTAGTAAATCAGCAGGGTTTTTTTTTTAGACAGCTATAGACTCCAGCTGATTAGTTACCAAAGTCTAAGATGCTGTTAATCTTGAAAGTAGGGCGTTTTCCTTAAAGACATTAGAGGAATAATTTCCAACTACATTAGCACACATCAGTCACAGTGGGATGTATCTATCACGTGGAAACAACTTGTAGGAGACTTTAGGCATTTAGCAGAACAGCTGTCCTTCACAATTCACTTGCCTCATTCACATAAGTGGTTATGCAAAAAGGTCACTAACTTTACTACTACAACTGCTAATACTACTACTTCCTTAGTGTCTTTTTTTGTTTGTTTCTGTCTGGGAGCCTTGCTGTCTCCCATCAGATTTGAGAACTTGATTGCATCCACTTACAGGATTCCCTCAAATGTATTGAGTTCAGGAACAATAGTAACTTACTTGAGTTTATTTGTGAAATGACTAAATGGCTCCACATTTGATTTACTAAAGGTTTAATTCCATAAAACGTTTAGTATTTCCATTAACGAGTGAATAGACGAGCAAACGTGATTACTTGTACGACTGAAATAACAACAAGCAGCATGCCCCAGATGAAAGCATCTCTGAGGCTGTAGCCTAAGCAGAATCAGTTGATGTATAAAATCAAAAGCAAGTTTGATTGGAATAAAACATTTATGTCAACCAGCCTTTTATATTTAATTGTTAATATTATCAGCCATTGAAAATGGCAAGGGGCCTATTAGGCAAATAGCAGGCCTATTGTATTTTCTTTTATTATTATATTTATTATTTTACTTGCTGGAAACCAAGACATTAAAGATCTATTAGCAGTGCCAGACAGGGGCAAACACATTTGATTTTTCTAACTTAACTCTATTTATCACTTAATACATTACTGTGCACCTCTTCATTTCTTTATATTTTGCTAGGAAGATGGAAACACATGTAGCAGTTTATCAAAACACGCAAACGTATATGCAAATACAGTATACAAGACAAAAACAGTTTTACACGTCAATATTTGCTGTGACCACATTTATTCTTCAACACAGCCTGAACTCTCTTAGGCACTTTAACTTTCTTCTCATTTCTTTACGGAGTGTTCAGGAATGCTTCTCCAGGCTTCTTGAAGGACATTTAAAGACCTTCTTACCTTTTGGTCTCTTCGCTGCTAAGAAGTTCCACACACAGCTTCAATAATGCTGAGGTCTGGGTTTTAGGGAGGCCAATCCACGACTGATAGTCAATTTCTATCCAGGTATGCTTTTACTGGATTGGCAGTAAAAAAAAAATGCTGAAAAATGAAGTTTTTGCCAATCAAATCCTTTCCAGACTGTATTGCACTGTGGATCAAAATCTAATGCTGATGAGTTCGTGATTCCATCAGTTTTGACAAGATCTCCAATGCTGCAGGCTGAAATGCAGTCCCAAACCATGAGAGAGTCTCCAGTGTGTTTTACAGATAGCCCTCTTGCCACAAATGTCCAGTGCACTTCTTGTTTAATTTGGAAAACCTAAGAATTTTCTCCTTAAGAATGTCTTCTTCACAGCCACCTTTCCACAAGGACCACTTCTAATGAAGCTTCAGTTAACAATAGTTGGACAAACAGAAGGCCAGATGCATCTCTTGGGACCTGTGTCAGGTCTTTATTGGATTTTTTTTTCACCCGATTTCTTAAAGACATGACTTTCAGATTTAGTTCATCAGCTGTCAGTTGTTTTATAGGCCTGACACTTCATCTTTTGTCCCCCACTTGTTCAATTTCCTCCGATTTTTTAAAGACACATTTCCCACCATGCTGAGATATGCCAAGTTCTCAGCTAATAGCTGTTTGTGAATTACCTTGTTGGTGCAAAAATGCTGTTTTATGCCTGTCAACTGTGTAATCCTTGGCATTTCAACTAAAGAAATTGAAACAAATTATGTGTTTTTGAGACAGGCTGCTGGTAACAAAATGAATAAAGATACAGTGTGATACAGTTCTTTGCTAAGTTGTCTGTTTTGTGTTGACACAACACAGGCTCATCACTTGAGTGAGCGGCCTTTTTATGCTTGAATGATTCACGGGACAGTGCTAAGTGGCTTGACCATTCCCCTAAAAATGGTCGGACTGGAAATGAACTATTTTTCAAAACCACTTTAAAATTATTATAAGAAAGTCTGACTCCTAGAAAGTAAAATATAGATAAAAGAGGGGTTATTCAAGACTTTTACAGAGTGCTGTGCTTAAAAAGTCTGAAACTCTGTTTTAACTGGTTGGGGAAAGAAATCTCACTTTCTTGGAGTTATTTTTATTTTTTGCCTTCAAAAGATTCAAGAAGATGTCTAACATGGAGAATCACTGGTGACATGAAAGAAATTAAAATGTTCCACTCTAAAATAAAGGTGATTGGTCCTCGCGGAAACAGACTAGGGAGACGAGCCCAGAAGTAGGTTAGATGGGGAGAAGTCGACAATAGCCGATGATCCTGAGGGGGAGCCAAGCAAGGGTGCAAATGTGGAGGTAAGTAAGCACTTCATATCAAAATTACAATATCTGAGTGCAAATTAGCTGTCATAGAGGAGTAGTAACACAGAATACATGCAAAATAAGAGAGCATTTATTACAGCAGAACAGCAAGCAGAACTGATTGAACGCAAAGACGGGGAAGGGTGAGAGACTCGAAGGATGTGCGCGATTATAATCTTGCAGTGTCTTCTTCCTTCCCTCCTTATTATGTGGGAGGTTAATTAGCTAGGCATATGGCTGTCTAAGCACAGTGCAAACAGTGCTTAATTGCCTTTTATTCTGAAGCCAACATCGCAGAATCTGCCAGGCACTTCTATGCACCGTGTAAAACCGTGTAGATGACGTAGGCCCGCCATGAGAAAACAGGTTTTTGTAAATGTAGAGAAAGGGTTTTGTCCACCTAGCTGCATTCCTGCAAAAATGGTCATCTGGAACAAGTGGTTTGTTTGTGTGGGTTTAGTGTGAGTCTTTGTCTGTGGTTTGTGGGCCTCTCTGTTAGGCCATGAGCAAGGCATCTTTCTTAATTAACAATTAACTAAGTGTTTTGTGGGGATGGCAATGCCACTCAACAAACCTTTTGTCACCCAGTTATCCCTACTCCATTACTAATTCATAAAGTGCACATTTAGATCAAATGGATGGCTGGAAGTGAAACACAGTATCACTGCCTGTCTTCTTAAGTGAATGTTTAATGCCAGTTTTCACAGTTTAAAAAAAAAAAAAAAACAAAACCCAAAAAAATGGAAAGCCGGGGAAAAAGGAAAATCAAAAAAATGCAACATCTGCAAATCTCATAAATCCATAATTTGCAACAGAACATGTATCAAATGTTTATACTGTGAAATATTACTATTTCTTGAAAAAACAATCTCCAAAAAGCTGTGTCAAATTTTTAAAAATGTGATTCTGCAATCAAATTCAACATGTTTTTCTTTAAGTGATACATTTTCTCAGTTTAAACAGTTTTTCTATGTTATATTGTGAATAAAATCTGGGTATATGAGATTTGCAATCATTAGACTTTTTTTAAATTGTATTTTACACAACAGCCCAACTTTTTCCCAAATGTGTGAAAGCACTGTGTGTGAGAAACTGCAGCTGCCTTTAAATTGCCATACAGTTACTACAGTCATATGTGGCTAGATGCATGTCATATCAACAGGGGTACAGTTTGTGCCTGTAATAACCATTTTATCATTTACTCTAATATTCCCCTTACATTACAATAGAATGAATCAGTTGGAGAAAGGGACGATAATTATTTAATTGATTTCTTTTAAAAATGTATATTTTAAAAGCACAGCCTGAATGTGTTTTTTGTCTTCCTTCCTTTGAATCCAGGTTGCGTCTCATTCTTGCACTATTATAGACCAACATGGATTATTTGAATGAATTTACCTTATTCATTCATTTTCCTTTTTATTCATTTACCTTAATCTGAGATTTCTAAGACAAAACGCAACCACATAGCATCCTGTGTTTGCTCACCCTCTTTAATTACGTTACCCTAGTTAACATGGCTCATTAAAAGTTACACGTTGAATGACCATGCAACACTCTAAACTCCAATTTCCAATTTCGTTGTACTCTGTACAATGACAATAAAGGCTATTCTATTCTATTCTATTCTATTCTAAACAGTGTGACTGTGATGTCCTGATCTCATGAGACCACCATCTTATGACCCCTTGCTTGTTTAACAAGTGTTACCCCTAATTGAGCCTTTTGATTTGCTTTTGTTGCAACTGAGAACTAACACCAGTATTAAAGGTCTCCTGCTGCTCTGAAGACACCGACTACAGTTAAACTAAGCCACGGGGGTCACTGAAAAACAACAAGCAGCAGCACTACAGGGGTTACATCTCTTTTCATTAGGTTACAGGCCTGGTGCCATTCTCTGTAGATGACAGATGACCTTTTTATCTGTCATGAGTGACTAGTTTTTATCTTGATCTTGATTAAGTCAAATTTAGTTATGTTTTTGTGCTCTCCTGCTATGCCCTTCCAGTCCATCCACAGATGGCTGCCACTTCCTGAACCTGGGCTGTGTCTGTGGTTTCTTCCAGTCAAAAGGGAGTTTTATCCTTACCACTTTAGCCAAGGCCTTGCTCATAGGGAATTGCTGAATTGTTGGGGTTTTCCCTCCAATATTGAAGGGAGTTGTAGTATAAAGCACCTTGACTGTTGATGTGAACTGCACCGTTTGAAAAACTAACTTGAACTGAATTGAACTGCATCAGAGTTTTAGTAATCAAACACAGTCTGTATATAAAAGATGGCCATAGCCATTGTGATGCTATCATTAGTTTGTGGACTCACCCTCAGAGTGAAGAGAAAAACCAAGTACACTCGACATTCTTTCATTTCATTTCATTTCTTTATTTATTTCACACATGGTTCAACAGTGTTTCATTTCCTACATACAGATCCTCCTTCCCATTAACGGCACTGTCTTACCATTCGCAGTGTGTCCAGTTAAGCACTCCTTTACAATCTTTTTTTTTCCTAAATTTACAAAACGTACATCACGCTGTATTGGAGAAAGCTTCTAGTCTATGAGCGAGGTAGTTTCCACAGAGAATTTGATATACTGAAAGTGGACTTGTTTTTTACGCAGGGGAAATTATAAAGAATGCATATTTAATGCATGACCTTTTTCTACAGTCATTCCATCTATCAACCAAACCAAGCTCAACCATCTCCAATTTACATAAAAAAATTTATGTTAGAAAACTTTCATAATGGTTGTTGTGAAATTTTTCCTTCATATATCACATACATTTTGGGGGAAAGGGTCAGTCTGCCCACTTTAAGGCCTTTTTCCACACACTGTGTTAACTATTCTAGTTATAACTGAGAAGATAATTTTGTTAAATATATAATTTTTTTTTGTCCTCTCAGTATATTTTACTCTGAATTATCAGACTTTCTCGGGGCAGTTGGTCTCAAGATTATAGGTAGGTAGAGTAGGTCTTAAAAAATAAAGATTCCATAATGTTCTTCTATTTGGGATAGACTATGTTCTGATATTTTCGTTTTTCTGGTACGGCTTCTGATATTTGCACAATCCTATCTAAGCATGAGAATTACATGCAAATAGCATTTTCTTCATTTTTGTGACTAAGAATTTCCGTTAAAAAGTATTCTACATCCTACATTTTTCAGCGTTGTGTAATTCAACTACATCCCATTCAGATATCGTCACTAGTTGTCTTTTGCAATTTGACGTTTTTCATTAATGTGTGATCAAATACGGGACTTTGAAGGAATGGGGGACTTTTTTTTTTCATATTTTAACAAGCCAGTAATCTGACATTACATTGATGGCTCGGTCTCAAATGTTAGATCCCGATTAATGGCAAGAAAGACCAGTGAAAGCTTCTGGCTTTTATCTTTAATAGTTTTAAGATGTTTTTCCTGAAGACAATCTGATATTTGAAGCTAATATCAGATTGTTTCCAAGCTAAAATATGACAGCACTCATTATATGTTCAAACTTTGTACCATAAAAAATGATACAACTTGAAGATGCTCAGGTAGGAACTGTTCTAAAAGTTGAAACCCTTGTCCATCTTTTATATTCAGTCTACGTTATTAATCGACTACTTTGATCATGACCCCGATAATCAAATAATCTATTTTAAATCATAACTGTCTCTGTGTCCATGTTGCACACACAAACCTTTACCCACCCATGTTGAGGCAGGAAGTTAGGAGTATCATTGCTGAGGATTTTCTGAGTGTCTGTGTCACAGATGAGAAAACATACACACACATACACACACACACGGACGTCTGCCTCATTAAAACCTATCCCATAGATGTACTACTTTGTGCAGCTCTTCACTCATCATCACCTCCAATCCGCTCAAGCCTTGCCTCCCTTTGAGCTTCGCTACTTATTTTCATCAAGGCTTCTCTCCCCACCTTCTGCCTCTCTCTCGCTCGCCGTCTTATCCACAGTGGGCTTTGTCACTGGGCTGCCATGTATTTAGGAACCTATTTACTTGCTTTTTCCACCCCTAATTCTCTCTTATTGTCACTCCCAGCATCCCACTGCGTCAGGAACAAGGCCTCCACAAGAGTTTTGTTCTCTGTGCCCAAGACATGAATCACTGAACCAAGATAATGATGAAGAGCTCAGACACACTGCAGATCAAGCCTCTATCACCGATCGTGCCAGCAAACACACACCGCTCGTAGGAGGTCATTATTACAGAGGGCTTTCAGTTTGTCTGAAGAGCCGAGGTATTACAAACCTGTGCGTTTTAACTGGTCATCAAATTTTGGGTTAGATTGCAGTCACTTAAATAGGGTTTTGAGATCCATGCAACAATATTTATTCCAATATGTCACTTTATTATGATTTTGTTTTCATTCCATTAAAGAAAAAAAATTAATAAGCTGCACTGGGTGATGAGGTCCACCTATAAAACATTAAGCTCCGAGAATTCATTAAACCTCACAGCATGTCTCTCAGATGATGATAATAACATTACATTTAGCTAATCTCATATAATATGATCTTTGAGGCCTAAACAAAATTGTGACTGAAAACTGTTTGCTACATGTTAAGAAGCCCCAGATATGCTTGTCTGTATTAGTCCCACTAGCTGACAACGTGACATATAGAAGCTCAAAAATGATGATAGCGAAATCAATTTAACTAAAATAAACTTAAAACCAGAGGGGTCAATGCAAGGTCAACGGAGAGACTTGACGGTTGTTCTGTGGGTACATTTAATAATAGTTATGAAACAGATTAGGTTTTGTGAAAAAGAAAAAGGGGAATCGGCTTTTATTGTCTAACAAATATGAAACTGCTGGGAATTTTTGTCACATAAATAAACCAAAACAACACTCACCTGGGGCTAACCCTTAACCACAGAATCATGAAGTTGATACTTGTGCAAACTCATCCCTGTGGTTGTTATGTGTCTGCAAAATAACTGCCAGGATGTGCGATAATTATGAGATCTCCAGTTAAAAGTATACATTTTTAAAACTAAAGCACTTTCTCTTCTCTAACGCTTGCTAAACTGAATGCTAAAAGATGAAAATGATAATTCTGATGAAGGAACAATAACAGAAAAGGGGATGAAACACATGCTAAAGCATGCTCGTGCATTGCCGAAAACAACCCCTCTCCAGAGATGGGAAACAGAGAGGTTCTGTATGTGTCAATCAGATCCATTTAGTGACATCAAAGAGCGGATTCAGGAAGAAGCTGTTGAGAGTAGATGAGCATTCACCTTCCCTTTTCATCGGTCAAGGGCCACAGCTGAGAGGAGGTTGCCACAGGCTCACTTTGAAGTCAGTCCTCAGAGCAGACAATGTTTACATTCTTCCAGCACATTACCCCATTAGCCCATCATTTCTTACATACATCTGTCTACCGCCTGCAGAAATGGCACCTAGAACCTACTACTTGAAGCCACATGATACTGGGCTTGGTCTTCCAGGTTTCTTATTCTTATTTTTGTTGTTTCTCAAAGCCGAGATTATATTTTTTCACAAAGTCTTAACAACCATGTGTAAACAAATATGTGCTTCTGAGGAGGTGAAACAGACCAAATTGTCATTTCCATATTATCCACAAGGTGGTGCTGTGGTGCTCTCACTTACTCACTTCAGAAGCTTTAAAAAGAAAGAACAAAAAACCCCAACTTTTATTTCCTTCTTGAAACTGTTTTGCCCCCACAAACAGAAGAAACAAATCCTAGAATATTTGAAAGGCAGAATGAGTGTCAGTTTTCAAATGTCATTACTGACAAGTCATGACTCAGAGAAGAATGATTTCTCAAAATTGCAAAACATATGGAGGGCAATGAGTGCAGTCAGTCATGTCAAAGTACCACTTCCACAATGCTGCACGCTACTCCATATTTGCACTCCACCCTTTGAAGATAGACTGGAATTGCAGCGCTGCACACATCTGTGGTGCTGCACACTGCACCCCTGCACACACCACTGACACAATTTCTTTCACCTTCTCATATTTTTGATTAAAAGCCATACTGAATTCTGTCATTGACCTTTTAATAACAGCTAAAAGCCCCCAAACATAACTGGATGCAATCTCGTAATTATACCTTTTATGATCATTTCTGCTCATCATACTGCTCTACCACTGATCTTCATTGTGACTCACTGTCCCATTAGTCTTTTACACACATCCCCACTCTTTGCCACACCGCTCATTCTCCCCACGCTTTTTTTTTCTCTTCCCCAATCCCCCACGCTGCACACGCACTCCAAAAACAACATTCCCGTGATGCAAGATTAGAGAAGTTTTTCTTAAAATATTGTAAATAATATCAGATGACTGAAAACGAGGAAGTCCCCCATGAGGAACTTTTCCCGCTGTGTCATTCTGATTTCTAAAAGCGGCACCCAGACAAACATACACAAACAGACCACATGCCCACGCGATAATAACTTGTTGTTAGGTTGCAACTGGAAACAAAGGATGCTGTGGGGCTTGATGCAGCATGGTTATCTTGTCCAAATATTAACTTTACTTTTAAAATATGAATATAAAAATGAATATAATGAAGAATCAAATTATTTTAGTGTATAGCAGCAAACTAAAATATCCTCATTGTGTTACATAACCATCTCTGAGATGTCCCGTCTCAGAAATATGAGAAATGTGAGCCTTGCGTAAGAAAAAGTTGAGCATTCGAGTTATCGTAAAATGATTATGCTGACACCACTCAATAATCTTAAAATATGAGCAACATGTTTATATCTCAATAATGTCTATCCAAATTGCTTACATTTCTCAGCACTATGCTCACACGTGAGCACAAAATCTATTTATTTAAGAACCCAATAAAACATACCTGCCTACCGGGAAGTATCAAACTTCCTGTTAAACAGGATGTTACTTGTGGAGAAGTGAAGGACAATTCTTCCTCTTCATCACACATGACAGCAAGAACAGGTGATACGCATTATACATATAGAAGTAAAATTATAGCCTGCACAATATTAATTGCATTCTAGTGTGTCTGTCAAAAAAAACATTCTCATTTACCTGTTTGTTTGGACTCTTTGTTGAAAGTCTCGTTGGTATATTTTATGTAGCTTTTCTATATCCAAGTGCAGCTTCAGTTTATCCAAGTCAAAGTGCTTGTTGACGTGTGACACATGGAAGCCCGAGCCAGTGAAAGGGCCCCAGATTTAAACCAAATTCTATTTCCTCTTTTCAAGCGGGGTGCAAAGGGAAGCTTTTACGTCAACTGCCCCTCTGCCACTCTAACAGGAAAAAAAAATCACAGATTCTTGCAAGTCATTGTGTGACATAATGATGGTTACTTTAATCTTAGCGTCTTAAAGTTTTATGTGAAAGGTGTAAAGTGGTGAACAGAACTTACTTTATACCTGACTTTGAGGGTTTTTTTACTGGAAATTCTCAACAAAACCACAGTACTTACCAGGTAAATTACACTCCAGCTGATAATGCAGCATGCTGCCTCACTTTGATATTGTTGTCAAGGTCGACACTAAAAATAAAGGCTTGACTTTCAAGTGTAGACAGAATACTGTTAATTTCATATTCTTGAGACAGTTTGTTCATAACTGATCAGGACTACTTGAAATATAAGAACAAAACACACAAGTGTTTTCGGTCAGCTTTATGAAATTGTGGCATTTGGTTCCAGATGGAAAGGGCTTCAACACTGCATTCACGGTCACACTGTAATCTGCATGATAACAATGATGAACAACCCATCAGGGACGATTTAAGAGAAAAAGCCTTCAAATTCCCCTTCAGATGCATGTTGATTGTGTTTATTCATGGCAGTTAGGTTGATGAGGGAGCAATATGGAGGAGGCTGGATGGACACTTGTTACGCGTTACCGTTAAAATAGCAGACATCTCTTGACAAAGAACAAACAGCAAAGGCAGACTGAAATCAAGGCGTCTGTGAAAGCTCTCAGGAATGCAAATTCAAAAGCACTTCATTACTTGCTTTTTCCCTGCAATCTTGTGTCTGAGAGACTGAACTAAGTGGTTAATCAAGCCAAAAACCAAACCTCGTCTGAGGGGCCAGAGAGGAGGCACCTCTGCTCGCAGACAAGGCCAAAGCTGTGAGTATGTCAGCACATGTGAAAATACACAACTATGTGTGTTTTTAGAAACTCATAAGAAAAGGATAACACTCAAAAATAATTATTATGAGATATCCGTGACTTGTTTTTGATTTTGATACTCTGTGGGTCATTTCCTTGTTAGAATTACGGGAAAAGTACTGGCATCTAGATTTACCAGCATTTAACTGTTATTTTGTATTATATCAACAATAACTGTATTTGTTTTTAATAAGTCTCTGTCGAGAGTACAAGCTTTCTAATACTGTCAGCTTGTCATTCTATGGTTATTTCAGTGTTCCTACTGTTCTCCCTATGAACAGTTTAATGTTCTTGCCCATGTACCATGCAGTCACTATCTTGTCTTCCTCGAACTATCACATGATGTTAGCTTTTTCGCAACTCCCATAGGTTACAGGAATGTTGCTGTGGTAAATTTTCCAACAAAAACCCCCAAAGATGAAGTGATTAATCACTAAATATGATTAATCACATATGGAGGAGGGTGTATGGACATTAGGAAACTATTAAAAACCTACAAAGTGTTAGCGCAACACATCATCTTAAACGACATTGTCCCTATCAACTTAAAAACTGTAAGCGTGTTGTGATAATGGCCCATTATAATGGAACGCACATAGCACATTCACCACAATTAAAGTCAACACACTGATTATTAATTAGAAGGAAAAAGATGCTGAATTATACCATAAGACAGTGGTTTTCTCATCAACATCAGCATTTACAGTATTCAACTGTATTCAAAACACACAAAAAATGGTAGATTACTTTATTATTACTGTATTTTTATTTATTTTACATTTTTAAAGCAATTTGTTACAGTGTAAAACTCTTCTACTCTTAGAATGAGTAAGTTGGATTATTTCCATGACATGTACTGTATGACAGAAAAACAAACAAATACTGTAATGAATCCAAAGGGAATTAAGGCATTCAGTCAAAACGTCAGAGATGCTGTCGGGTTATGTTAGTACATAGTCCTTTTCACACACACATTCCCTAACATTATTTAAGAAAAAAAAAAGAGTCTGAACTATTCTGGTAGAGATAGATTCTTGTCTTTCTCGCTTAATCAAGGTCTTAACACAATTTTAAGGCTATGTGAGCCTTCACACACCAACAGAGAGGGCACAAGTCCTCTGTTGTCTGAAGTTAGATGCATTAACACGATATCTCAGGATGGAACTTGAGCACTGATGTTCCCCTTCAAACTGTCTTAACTGATTTAGTACCATAAAAGCGTTCGATTCGTTTTTACATATCTCTGTAAAATATGATAGAAAAAACAGTCGTGAATCTGTGACTGCGTGCGTGAAGTGCACGCTCACATTAATATGGTAATTTTATACATACTGTATATCACAAGACATGCCCCTGCATTAGTCAGTAGAAACTATCCAGCAACATCCTGTAGACTAAGTGCCAAAGTATGTTCAACTTGCTGCTTTATAATACGGATAAAAGCTAATAAACAGTATTTATTTTTGTAGTTGATTAAAAATTACCAGCAATCGCCAATCAACTAATCAGCTGATTAAGTAAAAGCTTTAGATCTAAATCTATTTAGACTGTCTGCTGAATTTAAATATCAGCTGGATTATTCTAAGTTTATTCTTCCTTGATGTCTGCAGGGCTCGAATCAGCCCAAATTATCTCCCGTGCCTCCAAGAACATGTAATGCACCTGACAAATGACCATGATTTACTTATGACGTAGGGATTTCTCTCCCTGATCTTGTTATTGTTCAACAGGCGGAATGTGCGGAATGCCAGTGTGTGAGTGAACTCAGCGAGAGCCGACACTCGACATTAGATTTATGGGTGAAGATTATGACCCAGGGCGCTCTGGCAGAAACAGAGAAAAAGACAGCAAAGCCAAGGCCAATGGTACAGACGAGAGGAGGAGAGAAAAGGCAGGGAGAACGGAGCAAATGCCAAGAAATGAAATGAGGTGTTTGATCTCTCCAGGACAGGCCAGGTCTTACCCGTGGAGTGTCTGATCTGATGTAGAACCACTGAAAGCACCTCCAGCTGCACAAGGCATTCATTACAGCCACACGTACTGGAAGAGGAGAAATACATTGGAATCTATGTATTTATTTGTGACGCCCCTCTCTGCCCGTTCCACTTCACCATCCTATAAAAATCTATCTGTTCTCTGCAGATTCTTTGAGAATATGCTCCTCCAACACAAACCTACCCTCTTTGTCCAAAAGTTTCCTTGAGAGACACTCGGTTTAACTCGAAGCCTCTGTTGTCTCTTCAAATGCCCGCTCGTTTTTCTTTTCTTTTATTCTAATCGATGCACTTGGCAAAGTGAAACGGTGTCTGCCTGCAGACGCAAAATAAGAAGCTCTGAAATGAAAACCTCCCTTTTAGGTGGCAATTGTATGTGGCTGTATCTTCGTCTGGTTTACCTGCGGGTCTTTGATCCTGACAGTGTGCGACTGCGTTTGATTCCTGGGGTACTTTGACAGTTTGCAGGCTGGCAAAAGGCCCTCCAGTGTCTGAAGTTAGATCAGAGGAGAGAGGGCCTGAAAAGCAGGCGTCCAGCTGGGAGAAGATCAGAAGAGACACAAACTTTAGCGAGAGCCATTGTGAGGTATACACAGTAGCTGCTGGCTCCCGTAACTTTTCTCTTTGTGTGTGTGTGTTTTTCTTTTTTTCATATGGCTATCTTCTCCCTCTCTTATCTTCGTCGCAGAAGTTGAATGGCTCAGTTAAAGGTCTGCGAGGTTTTATCTGATTTCACCAAAACAAGTCACCTTGTATTTGTTCCCTCTTTCAACTGTCTCTGAAGGTTTAAGGCCGGTGTGTGCTGAACAATGCTACACATCCTCTTTAAGAATTTAGTGTAAGAATATAATGAAGATCTCCTAAAAAAAATAATCCTAGAAACATAAAACAAAATTCTTTAAATATCACATCCTATGTCCAGTCAGTGTGCTTAGAATAATTATTGTAAATTGGAATTAAAATGTAAATGTGAGCATGAGTTTTTGGGCGCCTCAAGTTAAAATATCAATCATTTCATTTACTGTAATTACTGCGTACACTGACAAATGTCTAAAATTATGGAACTGTATTTCCTTTGAGCCTCAGTTGGGTGATTTGAGGAGACTGTTTCACAGATTTGTAAAGCGTAACGGTGCCCTCTAGTGGTGCAATGGTAGACTCGAACAAAATTGAAGAAAAAAGCAAAGAGGTTTTATTTTGCCAGTTAGTTCTGGAGTTTGGTTAGGTGACCATATGAATGCCACACTACAAGACAGAAAACAAAACTGTGCAGGTATCGTACTATGCAAAGGTCTTGACCTGTCCCTCAATGTCTTTATATTTTTCTTCCAATGAGTCACACTCGGTTGTATTTTTTAGGTGGCCTTGGACAATAGTTCTCCAGATTTTTCTGAACTGTTCCATATTATTTCTTTGGATTTTGGCTCCCTTTTCACTTATTTGTCAGACATGTCCTTTTACCTCATCATAATAATTATTCGAGCATAAAAAAGGCACCTAACTCAAGAGATGAACCAGTATTGTTCCTGCACATAACAGTCAACTTGGCAAAAAAAACAAACAAACAAAAAACCTAGCTAAATGTTGTGTTTTTATGCTATTTGTTATTGGCAGCCTGTCAAAAACTTTGTTGCAGATTCTTTAGTTAAATCTATTAAAAATATCCCAAAAACAAGGTGATTCGTGTTACCCAAAAACTCGACATATCTTGGCGTGGTGTGCAGTGTTTCCTTTATTGAGCACAAGTTGCAGGCCGAAAAACTAAATTCTCCGGCTATTGGAGACTAACTGAAATTATTTCTGAAGACTACTTAAAGAAACTACCAGAAAGGCTGCATTAAAAAAAATAAAGGTGGTGATACCACATACTGACTTAGAATTGTACAAACTGTCTTTTTGTTTCATTTTCATGTATGCTTGTTCCCATTTTCCTAGCAAAATATAAAGAAATGAGGGGTAGTATGAGATTTTTGCACTGTACTACATGTTTTATTGTTTGTTTGTTTGTTTTTAGGTCAGTATTTTCTGGAGCATTATCCATAGTCCTTCAGTATTTTATTAATATTTATTTCTAAGTTACTTACGATTGTAAAGGTACTTGAGCTTCCCTTTAAAAAAAATGTCAATCAATGTAAAATGATGCTGCTTATCAGTAAATACACTGGAAGGTGCGTGCGACTGCCGCCTGTAGCACATCCTGCAGAAAAGAATTAAAAGACATCATTAATCGATCGATCGACGGTGCTAGCGATCTACTAGCTCTCTGCGGTGCACTTGGCATTTGCTCTCGCTCCTCGTCTGCTTTCAACCACATTCAGGTTCTGCTCGTTCACTACAGAAATGGCAACTTCAGTGAAACTCAACAGCGGTGCACAAATGCCCATTTTGGGACTGGGGACGTGGAAGGTGCGTCTGCTTTCATTTATTATGCCGTCCGACTTTGCACAAGTTTGTAGTTAGCCTTTTATGTAGGCTAACATGCCAACAGAAAATATGGTTGGAGGACGAATAATGGCCGTTTAAAACAAGTTTCTATCGTATTATCTTTCGACATTTCGAGGTAAATTGCATATACCGTCTACAGAAATTACTGCTCGACATTATTTTCACTTTAGGACCCCACCTTTGGGAGTGGAGCCAACCTTGGCCGAGTTTCTAGAACCATGACAAAGTCTGTGCGAAGCTGGGGCAGTCCTCTAATGCCCCACGTTTGCTTCACTGTTATTCAGTGCGCAGAATCAAGAGTAGTTTAAGGATTTGTTACAAGTCGTGCTACGTAACTGCTGCTGAGACACAGCTGATACATTTACCCTGCTTGTGTAAACAGTAAGGGCAGCAAGTTTAATGTACTTGCAAGCTGAGATCGCTGTATTCTCCTTTTAGATATAATGAATATTAAATGTGTTGACCTTTCCTTCTTAAATAAAGGATGGAAATTGAATTTGTCCCCCAGATGTTGCTTTTAGCTAAGTGGGTATAATGGAAAAAGTAGCAATTAACAGGAAAACAGTTAGACTATAGCATCACTGGACGAAAGGTATATGTGAAGAGGACACGAGACAAGGGCAGTGTAGATGTAACCTATTTAGTGGTCCTTTCCCAACAAGACAAAATCAGGAACTGGAACTCGTGTTTTCTAAGTTGCATTTTGTGAAGTGTGCAAAATGTTACCTGCATAGAGACAACAGGTCCATGTATAAGTCTACCATGATGTTTTGGTACAGCAGTCTAAATGATTCTTTTAACTGCCAGGGTGAAGTACCACAACAGCTAACCATCTCTTGTTTGTTAGTCTCCACCTGGCAAAGTTGCCGACGCAGTGAAAGCAGCCATTTCTGCAGGTTACAGGCACATCGATGGTGCCTACGTCTACCAGAATGAGGTAGAGGTGGGTGAAGGTATCCACACTATGATCAAGGATGGTGTGGTCAAAAGAGAGGATCTTTTTATTGTAAGCAAGGTGAGCTATTGGTGCAAAAAGTACCTTTTTTTGTTTGTTTGTTTGTTTGTTTGTTTTTTTTAAAGATTTTATACTAAATTGATGACCAGTGCGTGCCTTATGTGTGCTTTCATTTCCCAGCTGTGGTGTACTTTTCATGAAAAGTCCTTGGTCCGGAAGGGTTGTGAGAAGACTCTCAGTGATCTTAAACTGGACTACCTAGATCTCTATTTAGTGCACTGGCCCATGGGTTTTAAGGTAGGACCACTTTTGTTTTAAACATAAAAATATTTTAACTCTTTGCTGCCCTCATCTTGTTTAGTGGCATATAATCCTTTGTCATGTTACAGGCAGGTGATGAGCTTTTTCCTTTGGACAGTACAGGACAAAGCATCAGTGATAACACCAGCTTCCTGGAGACATGGGAGGTAAGTTAATAAGACTGTGTGGGATAGATTACACTTTGCCATACTTATAGTGCTGTGCTAATAATTTTGTGTATGGTGTGAGGATTACAGAGGTCAAAGTATATCACTTTAGTGACAATGGCAGACTTCATTTTGTTTTGTGGAGGTAAGAAATTGCGTTGCGTCTCAAACCAGGAAAAACTGCACCCAGAATGTGTGACAGGGTCAGTCATTTTGGATCAGGAAGGATCGTGGTTTAAGGGAAAAGATGGTCATGTTATACAGATACACGGCACTAACATTTATCAGAAATGTCTTCATTGGCACATTATTTCCTCAGTCCCATCTGCTTCCAATCAGTCAGCATTTTTTATGCAAGACAGTTCTCCTTGTCACGCTGCACAATGGGTAAACCACTTCCTTGACGTTGACAAAAATGAAATAATGAAATGACTAGCCCAGAGTCCTGAAATGAACCCAACTGAGAACTTGTGGGATTTTCATTGAGGACAAAGTTATGGCCGAGGAAACCACCACAGTTATCAAACAGTGAAAAAATATGGGAAGAGAGAAAAAAAACAATTCTGCAGATATACTGAGGTAATTACAAGAAATAGGCCTCCACTACTTCCAACTTTCTTTTTTTCCTATAGCCATTAATAATTTCATTATTAATGAAAATATCTTTTCTGCTTCAGTGGTTACTTGTCTGTAATTCTGATTAGTTACTTTTATTTATTTTTTTTAATCTGTTTTTAATTTTTCAGACAAAATCATCATCTTGAAGGAAAAAAGGGTTTTATATCATTGCATATCATGCATGCTCACACCAAAAGTCCTTGTGCACCAAAGTCCTTGTGTTTATTTTTTTATCCCAAATGTTCTCAGGGAATGGAAGAGCTGGTAGATGCTGGTTTGGTCAAAGCTATTGGGATCTCCAATTTCAAAAAGGAGCAGATTGAAGCCATTCTCAACAAGCCAGGCCTCAAATACAAGCCTGCCAACAACCAGGTATGCTAAATGATTTGTATTGTATAAAATAACCGTTTCTGTATGTTGTTGGAGTTGGCTGTTGTAAAAGTTAAATACTCAGGGCTATGAAGGAACAAGAAAACATTAATGTTTCATGCTTGCTGTTCTTAAAGGGCAAGAGGCCGTAATAGCATTATCTGTCTCCTCCTGTGAGGCCTGAGGAAATAAATGTCTTGTTAGTTCAGGATGGGCCGCAGCAGTTTCCCCTCAGGCTGGGCCAATTAGTTGAGGTGACCTTATATTTTTGTTTGTTCTCAGAATCATGGTTTACCATCAACGTCACGTTGTGTCTTATATTAGATTAAAGCACAATTCTTTTCCTTTTTGTCATCAGAGCACAGCAGTGCTATAGCTACTTATCAGGAAATTTATCACTGAAAATGATGCCAAATGGATCCAGCAGACTCTGAAGGCTTATGGTCTTGTATCTTCTTCTAAGCCAGTACTAAAATACTTCATTTAACCATGCTAAGAGTCTTTATATACAAATATTAGTCCTTTGACAAGACATTCAATGCAGAATTTTTAAGTGAAGCTGTTTTTCCTTCTCTTTTCTTCAGTCATTTAATGGAAATACTAAAGTGGTAATAATAATAAATAATAATAATAATAATAATATGTGCATGTTTTGAAGGGGTTCACTGACATGATACATGCATAGATTGATTACTGGTATTTGCTTCTCATTTTTCCCGCTAGGTGGAGTGCCACCCATACTTGACCCAGGACAAGCTGATCAACTACTGCCACTCCCAGGGTATCTCTGTGACAGCTTACAGCCCCCTGGGATCCCCTGACAGACCATGGTCAGTAGGCATGGCAAATATGTTTGCCTCAAAATGACTTCAACAGGCCTTGAAAAGTGACCAAATACTCCACACTCACATTGGTTGATTCCCTTTATAATATTTATCAATACTGTTCAGCGTATTATATCCCTTTAGCGAGTTTCAACTCATGACTCTTGTTCCTCTTTCTCTCTGTGGCATATGTTGTCACGAGTTTGATATTAAGTAACAAGCCAATGAGACCAGGGTCTCATTTATTTATTTTTTTACAGAATACACTATTTTGTACACAGACAAAATCTTATTGAACATGTATTGAAAATGCAGGGCTAAACCAGAAGATCCCTCACTCCTGGAGGATCCCAACATTAAAGTCATTGCTGAGAAACACAAGAAGACACCTGCTCAGGTACAGCTGTCCTTCTGGGCAGAACATGCCACTGATATATTCTATTTTATTTTGAGTAACTTCTATCCAAGAGAAAAAAGTAAAATCAATCTGCCTGTTGTACTCTGGAACATTATATTGAGCTTAATCACCTTATCACGTTAATAGCCTGAATTCTTTTATTTCCAGGTCCTGATCCGCTTCCACATCCAGAGAAATGTGATTGTGATCCCTAAGTCAATCACACCGCAGCGCATTCAAGAGAATTTCCAGGTCTTTAGCTGGGGAGATTGATTATCCTTCCATTTTGTTACTTAAACTTCTTTTGATTGGGTCATTATTCTTATATTTTATACACATTTGCAGGTGTTTGACTTTGAATTAACTGAGGAGGAAATGAAGACTATACTGGGATTTAATAGGAACTGGAGAGTCTGTCCAATGCAATGGTGAGACAGGATAATTGTGTGCGCTTTAAACATAGAGTTGTGAGTTGGATAACAGGGAGTCATTTTTTTCTTTTCTCCCTCTCTCTCTTTGTAGTGCCACAAAGCACAAGGACTTTCCATTCAACGCTGAATTCTGAGAGGAAAACTGGAAAGTTTCCACATGTTAACGCTGGGTCTTTGTTATTGCTTACTTTCCTCTTCTTTGTGCGTTTATGCTGTTGGGTTATTGCATATAAAATCAATCAAATCTGGAAAAAAGTTCCCACTTCACACTCAAGCACGTGAAAGTTATTGTACAAAAGAAGTCAGTTGACATGAGGGGTTAGGTGGAAACACTGATTTTTATTTTTTTATTTATTTTATTTTTTTCATGGAATGACCCTGCTGTAGCTTTGACTCCTCTTACATTTCTCAGGAAAAACACCAGCTTCCTGTGTTACCACTAAAGTTTATACACACACTCCAAAGATGACTTGATGCTTAATTTGATCTTTGGGTTATTCTAACATATATTTATGTTTTGGATTTTGCACTCCTGTAGTGGCATATTGGCATTGAGCCTTGGGGTGAAGTAAACGTATTTGTTAAGTTACTGAAGAGAATAAAACAAGCTACTTAAAAATCATAGACTTTACAATGTCATTTAGTTTGTAGTTTTTCATGTCTAGTAGTGTCACATGCAAGAGCAATCTTAACTACCTTTAAGCTTTCATATCCAACAATTTTTAAAAATGTATTTCATTTATATAGAAAATTTGATTTAATTTGCATTAAACGTGAAACCTGCAGTCCCTGACAGAGGCAAAAAATGGCGAATTTATAAACTTATCTCTGTGAAGCACATGTTGCCTTAGAGTCATGCCATACAGTATTTGGTGCTTTGTATTCGTGTGTATTACTGTGTTATAATGGTGTGGCTTTTGCTTCTCATGCTCGTTTTATGGTCGAGCAAAGCGAGCGCGTTCACTCCACACTAGGGTCTGCCCATCTATCTGCAGTGAAATCTATTGTCAGATGGAGGCAGTGTACAAGTTATGTGCTACAACCAGTCTGTAGGCCACTCTTTCTTGTGTTGTTGCCGTTCTGCGAGCCGGCCGTAGAAAAGAGCGAAGTTGTAGGATACAAAGAGCTGACGTTAAACTGAGTGTTTAAAAACAATTAAAAGTTTTACTCCTGCCATTGTCTGTGCTTTTCATGCTTTGTTTTATGATCTTTGAAGTTTATTTACTGTTCTCCGTTTCCCATGAACCCCTGTGTTCCGTATTCCGGCGCACTTGTCAACCAGCTGTCAATAGCCAGTCACATAAGTCATCCGCTTCCAGCGACATACAGTCAGGATCTTCGAAGACTACCCTGCAGCACGCTTGTGAGAGCTCTTCTCCCCCTGTGTGACTGAAAATTGTACACGGATAGATACATTTGTGGGACTAGAAATCCTGCTTCAGTTGTTGCTAGTTTAATAAAGTCCTGTGGAAGAGAATAAAATAATTATATTTAAAAATAAGAAGAAGGGACCAGCCCAAGCAGAGATTTATTGTATTCAATTCAGGTTTATTTAACGTTAACGGAGATTTGCCGTGTTAATGCGGTTATGGTGTTTACGTCATGTTAGTGAGATTAACGCTGGCAGCACTAGTATAAATAAAAAGAAGCACAATGAGGAACTGTAAAATGTACAGCTCAAATTGGATCTACAAAAAGAATAAAAACTTCATAAAAGAGTTTATGAAAGTTGGCTACACTATTGTATTTCGTGAATCTGTTCACTCCCATAAAGTGATGCTAGCATTGCATCACCACACAGAAGTAGCAGTACCTTTTTGGTCTTTTAAAAAATAGTTTGTCTTATGAATGATTTATGAATTAAACACTCTTGGCCCACAGGCAACATGTTTAACATTCAGGGCATATAGTTGTAGAGGTTTCTGTCATGTCAGCAGGGTGCTGTCATCTTGTTGCTCTTGGGCAGCAAACTGCATATTTTCTTATTACACTGTCTTTTCATTTTTTTTAAATTATGTATTTATTTTAAAATGCAGTAACACAAAAGACATCAATGTCTGATAAAATAAGGAATAGAAGGGGATTTGACCTTTCACCCAAGGGTGAAGCAATCCTTTCAGGAACCAAAGCAACTGGTAAAATTAAAACAAGTTTATTTATTCCCTCAGAGCAATGGTATACAGTTAGGATTCTCTTCTTAGGGCACGTGATTTAAATTTTCATCTTATTATCAGGCAACTTCAGCATTTAATGCCCAGCTGATCATTTAATCATTAGTGCCTCTAATGTTTCGAGATGACTGAGTTATGGGATATACACGTAGTCAAACTATGCACCACAATGAACTTGTACTAACTTACAGAAAATGGACACTATATATTTTAATGGGAGGAAAGACTGATTGGACAGTTATGATCATCCCTTCTGGCAGTGAGGATGAGTGCACCTATTAAGGTACTCACATGTAAAAGCCACACCTGCCAGTGGTTTCCTCCCAAAGTCCTACATAAGGTAGTAGTGTCTGACACAATAAGAGATGATGATTGATTTACCAACAAAGTCCCCCAAGCTCCCAAAAGTAAGGTGCTTTTTTCCCCCCTTTCTCCTAAGAAAAAAAAAATACCATATAGGTATGAAAGGACAAATGTTTGTTGTTGTTTTTTTTTTTTAAATCATGTCAACAAGAAGATGCTGTTTTTTGTACTGATAGATCTACAGTTTAATTACTGGCTTATTTTGTGCCTTTTCATCCATAATTTTAATTACATGGATTACAACATGATGCATTTACAAACTGTAAATTAGTTCTGGCAGAACAATTTGACATTTTCAGTGAAATGCTTCTCTCTTAAAATGCCTCTT
Organism: Pundamilia nyererei; assembly: GCF_000239375.1. NCBI lineage: Eukaryota > Metazoa > Chordata > Actinopteri > Cichliformes > Cichlidae > Pundamilia > Pundamilia nyererei. The sequence continues at coordinate 3,977,141 of NW_005187415.1, forward strand.
AAAAAGCAGCTGAACTCACGTTCATCCAATGCAAACACAAATGTCCTAACAGGATTTTTAAAAAAGCCACACAAAGTTGCATTGTTCATTTTATTGATTTATTTTTAAATTCTGCAGGAAACATTCAAGCAAAACTGATATAAACAAGGCATGGTGAACCATATTAACTTAGTATTCTGCATTAAGGGGAAAGTCTTTGTGTTTTGAAGCCCTGGAAAGAGAAGACAAGAAATAGCCATTACTTGATAGCACAGTTTATTTTAGAATAATGCCACGTCTTTGTTTTTTCTGTATCCCCTTTACCCTTAATCTTCCTTTATTTTTACTCACCACTGTAATGTGAAGCCTCTCCAGTCCTTATTCAAGCTGAGGATGTCCTTCATGTCATCTTTGCTCAACTTGAAGTCAAACAGCTGAAAAAGAAAGAACCGAAAAATAACTTATAACCTGCACAAACTATATGAGCTGCTCTATGGAACCCAACACGTATAATGAAAATCCAAATGAGAACATGGAAAAATAAACACAGTCCATGACCTAAATTCCCCCAACAATGCAGATTTCTACACAAATAAATCTAAATATGATAACTGCTCAGTGTGCATACACTATATTAGCTAAAAAAGACTAAAAGCAAAATCTGCTCATGAATATTTATGATTACTGTACCTGGAAGTTCTCCTTGACACGATGGGGTGTTACTGACTTTGGAATGACAACCACATTTCTTTCGATGTGGAACCTAATCAGAACCTGGGGATATGGTTCAAACGAGCAGTGGTCATTCAGTTCAGTATTATTTAACTTTCCCATGATTCAAATATTTTTTTACTAAGCCTTCTAATCCACCACATGACAGTATTGATTTTCTTCTTGCTGACGTCAGTAATTTAACTTTTGAAATGTTGCATTGCATAACTGTAAGCACACAGGTTTTGGTTTTCCACGGGAGACAACATGCAGCCAATAACTAAGATATTCAATATTAGTTAAATACTGCATCTCGTTGTTCTCTGGTTGTGCTGCACACTCGTGATCCTACTGTCTGATATCTGACCTTTTACCCAACATGAGATGTCTCATTTAGAAATTCAAATTTCAAAATTCCTGACTTGTGTAATTCCTCAGTACCTGTGCTGGAGTTTTCTTGTACTTTTGAGCAATGGCCTTGATCTTAGGTTCCTCCAGCAGCGAGGGTTCATCAGATGAAGCCCTTTAGTAGAAGAGGACAAGAAAAACAATGTGACACTGTTAATATCCTCAAGAAGTAAAGCTGATTATACTCCTACATTAGCTTTGTTTACAATAGATTGTACATCCTCTTACCAGGGTCTGTCAGGGGAGCCTAGAGGACTGTATGCTGTCACTGTGATGCCTTTTGAGTGGCAGTAGTTGATCATCTTCTCTTGGGTCAGATATGGGTGGCACTCAATCTAAGAAAACAACCACATTTCGGGGACTTTGTTTTATTTTTATTTTCATTTCATTTTTTAACAGTGCATGCCTCCAGAATTCAAAATAAATAAAAAACAATTTTGCAAAATCTACCTGGTGGTTGGCAGGCTTGTGCTTGAGGCCAGGCTTGTTAAGTATGGCTTCAATCTGGTCTTTGTTGAAGTTGGAAATGCCGATAGCTTTGACCAAACCAGCATCCACCAGCTTTTCCATGGCCTTTAAGATAAATCATAAACTGGTTTTAGCACAGCATATTTTAATTTGGTTGTCAGCAAGTCCACGGGATTATCACTGTGCAATAAGTCATTTATATTACCTCCCAAGTGTCCAAGAAGTTGCTGTTGTCAGAAATAACCTGCCCATTCTCATCCACAGGAAAAAGATCATCTCCTGGCTGCAGTGGCCAAAAGATGTGTTCAAGACAGTATTAAATTTAGACTGCATAGTTCAGTCTGATAATACAATTCAATTTTATTTTATTTATATAGCGCCAAATCACAACAAAAGTCGCCTCAAGGCGCTTCGTATGAGAAAAACCCAACAATCACATGACCCCCTATGAGCAAGCACTTTGGCGACAGTGGGAAGGAAAAACTCCCTTTTAACAGGAAGAAACCTCCGGCAGAACCAGGCTCAGGGAGGGG
>NW_005187415.1:3979866-4022805 GCF_000239375.1 Pundamilia nyererei
TTCTAGTCCCTGTCAGGACTCTTGCTGCAGCATTTTGGATTAGCTGAAGGCTTTTCAGCGAGTGTTTTGGACATCCTGATAATAATGAATTGCAGTTCATTATAAACACTATTATATCACAGAGATTTTAGAGAAAGTTAACTGTATTGTAAGGACTGGACAGAAGTTTCCAGACCTTGGTCCCCATTGGGAAATGCATGAGGTAAAGATCCAGGTAGTCCAGCTTCAGGTCCTTGAGAGTCTTCTCACAAGCAGTTCTCACCAGAGATGGAAAGTGAAAGGTGCACCATAACTAGGAAAAATAAGCAGGAGTTTTACAAACAAGGTGTCTCATTTCCCCCAACGCTGTAAACATGTTATAGTATGACCATTGTACCCTCATTGTTTCCTTATGCAACTAACAACATAACTACTATAAAGGTACTGCTGCTTAGCTGCTCCTTTATTTCCAGAGTGGTTGCTTTTGATTCAGCTTAGATACCCTTCCTGACACAACCCTTCCACCGACCCTTGGAACCAGCACTAGGAATTCACTAGCTTGTGTCTTTATCCCATCTCAGCTGGGGATCTTTCATGTAAAGGGATTACCATGGTGTGGAAAGCCACATGCCTCAGGTTGTCTTCCAAAGCCACTGCTTTGGAAGACAACCTGAGATAATAAAATGGTTTATTTTTATTGGCTCTCTCTAAAGCTCACCTTGCTCACAATGAATAGGTCTTCCCTCTTTACCACTCCATGATCAATCATTGCATGGATTCCAGCTCCAACTTCTTCTTCATTCTGATACACATAAGCGCCATCTATGTGTCTGTAGCCACAACTTATGGCGACTTTCACGGCCTCAGTCACTTTTCCTGGTTCTGACTGCACAGGTAAGGTGATAGAAAAACATGGAATGAATAAAGCAAGTGAGAATCGCAAGAAGGCAAGCAGTTTGTGACCGCTGCGCTGTTATGGTAAAATGATGTTGGAATAAAGACCAAAAAGGACAAGATAAGTACTGCTGGAGTTATTGGACTGTTTAATTCATTCATGCATACCAGTGACATCGCGTCACGTAGGATTAGCCTCTACAATCCAGTTTATTTTACTTTAGTTGCACTATGTAAATAACATGTTACTTTGGTTTCTTTTGTAACCAGACTCTATCAGCAAGATAGGGAATTTGTTATATAAAAACAAATTAAATATAAATAGTACAGATAACATAGACGAGTGAAACCAGTGAAAAATAATGAGAGTAGCAGAAATATTCATTGAAAAGTAGGGTGAGCATGGACAGATTAGCAGTCTCCCACAGAGCTAGTTTAAAACAAAAAAATCTAAGACTTACCCTCCAGGTGCCCAGACCCACTATTGGCATCTTTGCTCCATTGTTAAGTGTAACTGCAGGTATCATCTTAGTAGCTTTGAAGTAACCTTCTCAACCTAGTCGGAACACTCACTGTTTGAATGTGCTGACTCATGCTACTATATACTCTCTCTAGTAGTAGGAGGAGACCGTCTCTTACATAATCATAATATCAGTGAAACAGGAGGGCTTTCAATGGGCCCCGCTTGTCTTACACACAGTGCAGAAATATTCTGTTAGGTGTACATAAATGTTTTTAACGGGTAGTTCTATAATTTCCACAATTTGGATAATGTGGAAAATTTGAAAGTAATGTCTTTATTCAGTCTGAGCATAATTCTGAAAAGCTGCAAACAAAATTATTGTGTTACTGAAACTGACATTTGACTGCATCTCACTTTAAATTGGTAACCTCTTATATGTGTAAACATAAATCCGCAGACAAAGTAAAATGACATTTTTTAATTGACACTTACCATTGATACCTCTTACAACGATGCAGCAATAGATGACTCCTCTAGAGTTTACAAAAAATATGCGATGGCCAAACATGTCTGTGACATCAATTAGTGTATAGTCACTAAAACGTTCACAACCATATACAGTGCTGTAAACTTGTCAGAATCGAGGCAGTAAGCAGTCTCAGTTGTGTCAAGAGTTTACAGGAAAGTGAAACGTTAGTATACAACCATCACAGGAACGCAAAGTATTGTAAATAAGATTATGCAATTTGATAAAGTTTCTATTAGCACGGCTTGCGATTTTAGGTCAGTCTGAATGAATTAATCCCCCCTCAAAAATAATCTTTGAACACAGGACGCAGAGGAGAAGAGACAGCAACGTGTGTTAATTAAAAAGCTTCAGCGGAAGATTGCTGCAGGATTTATTCAGCAAACCAAGGTTAGGAAAGCCTTTCAAAATATATGCTCCCAAGACCAAAAATCTGTCAGAACTCACTTACTATAAACTAGTGGGAAACACACACAAAAGAAAATTTTTCTTTTTCGGACTGAGTTGGGTTTACAGCAGTAGGATAGTGAAGCAGTAACTTTTTGTTGACTAAAGGCCTGTTCTGTCAAGGTGAAGACGTTGTAAATATAAGTGCGTTTATTGAGATGTTGGTGCATGTTATCTTCAGAAGGCAAAAGATAACATGTGATTCAGCACTCTGTTCTCAGAACAAAATGCTGAATCATGCAGTGAATATTACTTCAGCAACACACTGAAAACTACAGCTGCAGATTCAATGATATGTTAAACGTGACATGTCAAAATGGAAATATGTCTAAATGCAGATGTTCTCACAAAGATCACAACGTTAATGATAAAAACTTTAAAAACTTTTTTCTGCTCATTAGAGTTAATATAGATATACAGTCCTCCTCTTTGTCAGGAACAGTTTGTTCTTATGGGTGCTTGACCCTGTTTAGCTGAATTCCAAAAGAATAACTATGTTATGTAACTGGAAGGTCACCGGTTCGATCCCTGGGCTCTTTGTTCTGGTCGTTGTGTCCTTGGGCAAGACACTTCACCTACCGCCTACTGGTGTTGGCCAGAAGCGCCGATGGCACGATATGGCAGCCTCGTTTCTGTCAGTCTGCTCCAGGGCAGCTGTGGCTACAACTGTAGCTGCCTCCAGCAGTGTGTGTGAGAGTGAATGAATAGTGGAAGGATATATATAAATGCAATCCATTATTATCCTGATAATATGTATGTTTTTATCAGTTGCGTTAAAAATGTAGACACAATCTATGTATATATATTTTCACAATTTTTTGTTTTCAAACTGATTTTGATTATGACTTCTCTTTTACACCAAACTTCCTTCAAGGAGATAAAAGTTAGGCCCAAGGTTTTCTTTCCAAAGCACCAGATCTAAATCTACTCGATTACCTTTTGAATGTGGTGGAACAAGACAAATCGCACAGACAAATCTGCAGCAATTGTGCGATGATATCATGTCAATATGGACCAAAATTTCTGAGGAATGTTTTCAGGACATTGCTGAAATTGATGCCATAAAGAATACCAGAAAAATATGTGTGTGTCCTCAGCGGCCACACCGAAGATGTGAACAAGTGGGTGAAAATTTTATCTGACAGACAACTCACCCAAGCAAAGCAAAAGGGTTGAACTTTGCTGTGACACCAAGACAAATCCCGCTAGTGGAACTGATCACAGTCACAGAAACAGCAATTCAAAATAACAACATTGCAGATGTGGAAGCAGAGCAACTACAGATGAAGGTTTCAGCCTGTCCCAGCAATGCAAAGGTTGCGGTGATGATACAGCAATGCAGGAGGAGGAGAAGAAAGCACTCACATCGCTTAATAATGAGAACAGCAATACCATCCGTCCAGCAGACAAGGGTAAGTGCACAGTTTTGCTAAACCAGAAAGATTATTGTGAGAAAATTTTGTCACTGCTCAGTGACTCAGTGACTCACTCTTGCGTTAGTACCTACTTGAATTGACTCACCACGGACGGACGGTGAGGCAAGAATATACCTGCTGCTCAGTCTGTGGCTTTTCGTCAGACGCTGGGAGCACGGAGTTTGGTGGGGTTTTTCTCCCGTTGCCCGATTTCAAAAAAGGTGGTTTTGATTTCCATGAACAAGCCGAGTTGGCAAAACTACAGATATTCTGTGCTTATGTAGAAGTACAGATACTACTGTTAAAAACTACTCCAGTAAAAGTTGAAGTACTGAGTCAAATTCTTTACTTAAGTAAAAATAGAACTGTACAAGCTCTGAAATGCACTCAAAGTAAGAAAGTAAAAAGTAGCTCTTTGGAGGATGTTTCTATTTGTGTGCAAAGCTATATGAACCTTGTGTTATATTATTGTGTTATATTAACATAATGATAAAATAATATTAATAGATGGGAATACAAACGTTCAGTCTAACTTTTTTAAAATTCTAATTATACTCAGCTTGAATCTGAAGGGGAAAAAAAGGAAAATATATCTATTTTCTGTTGCCTACATTGTAGAGGATGACTTTGCCTCAAAACAGGAAAATGTGTACAGTAAAGTGGGATTCAGCAGGTGGGGGAACCCTAAAATTGGTTGTAATCGCTGAGTGTGGAGGGGGAAAAAAATCATAACTGACAATAATTTCTATTGAGAACTTCAGGAGACTTTCAGACTAGTGTACAGGCTGTGATCAACTGACCTGCTGCTCTTTGTGGATTTACACAACGTAATTAAACCAGATGTCAGCAGATATTTCATGAGTTGTCCTGCTGATTCCATCCTCCACTGACAGCAAGCATTGTTTCTGCTGCCTTTTTTCTAGATGGTATAAATTTGGTATGAAGGTGCAATTCAGTCAATGAATCTAAGCATCATCAGCTGAGGTTCATATGAATGTCTGCTACACTTGATGCAACCTTACTCTGACCATGAACGACAGTCACTGGGCACCAGTCGCACATTGTTCTTTACTTTAGAACCATCACAGTGCAGCGAATTAACCTGTTTATCCTGCACTAACCTGTTTATTTTCATGCAGCTTTTAAATAGCAGTTAGTCTACCTCGATTTGTTTTACAGCACATTTCACAATATGAAAAAAACATAATGTTGAATGTACAGACCGAATATCTGATTTAAAAACATGAGGAATTACATGTAAGCTTTACATTTACAGTTTATCAAATACCACTAAACAGTCCTTACATTTAAATCCAATCTCTCTTCTTTCTCTCATGTCTTTCTTATCTTTCTCCATCTCTGAGTAAAGTTAGCCCTCTTTCTTTTCTCTCCTGTGAAACACAGCAACTGGACCTTTAGCTAGCAACACACTGTGTGACAGACTGCCCACAAACAGTTTGTGTTTGCTAATGTTTGTTAGGCTGATAGATACCTTGCATTTGAAACTACCTGCCACTTTTTTTTAAGCCACTCCCTTTATGTTTGCTCCTCTTCAGTAAGGCTAGCTAGATCCTGAAGTACCGCATCTTATAGACACCTGCAGTCATTCTGGTGTTGTGTCAAGCAAGCAAGAAAGAAGGAAAGGAAGAAGATTAATACACGAACAGGACTGCCTTTCATGTTACAGTTTAGTCTCAAATCGCTTTGATGCCTGAAAGCTGGCAATGACAAAACTTCCCTCAAATGCATTAAAGCTAAAGTAATGAGTCTGTTTTGAAAATGTAAGGAGAAGAAAGCACAGATATTTGTTAAAACATGTAGGGAGTAAAAGTGGTCAGGAAAAACAACTACCTTTACCGGAAATTTGTACCTAAGTATAGTAAGGAAGTATTTGTAGGAGTCAAGGAGGCCACTTACATCGAAAGGGAAATACCATCTCTGAAATAGATATTAAACGCTTGAGTATTTTGCATAAAAAAATAATATGTATTTAATGTGAGATGGCTTCATGCCCAACTAGCAGAGCCTGCCCTACAATTTAACCAAACCAGTTACCTCATTTGTATCACAGTGTTATATGTGTGTTGTCATAAAAGACAAGATAACAAATGCTTTATTAGAGCTTTATAAAGAAATCTGCAGTGTCATGCTAGCTCTGTGACGCTGCAGATTTGCAAGACCATGGTGTGCTGGATCTCTAACCTTATTCAAATTTATGAAAAATATGATGGCCATCAGGATTACTTGTTAACCAGTGTTTATTACTTATTAGCCAACCTTACCACCACAGAGCTCTCTGCTAATACACATGCTCACTTCATTTTTTTTTTCCAAATGGAGACGTTAAGGGGATTGCTATGCCACAGTCTTTTTTCTTCTACTTTCTCTCTTGTTGTTTTTAATATTTTATTTTATTATCTTGTGGTTGGATCTCATGAGCATTCGGTTTTAATGCTTTAACCCTCCTGCTATGTTTGTTTCTCAGGTACAGCAATTAAGTTAAGCTTTTGCTTTGTACTTGAGGAAAACCCACTAAATGACATAGAGAAATTGTAGGAAAATGGTTTGCCATTTCATGAAATGAAATAATTATGTTATTTATTGCTGTGCTGGATAAACAGTGGGTAAAAATATGGAATTAAGCCAACTTTAGATTTCAAGATTGAAAGATAAAACAGGGAGGGGATTTAAGGAGAGGAGATGCAGTTAGAGTCATAAGTATTTTGACAACAGCAGATTTTTTTGAAAATATAGTCTCTCAGTGGATTATGAGAGAAATTCAAACTTTGACTTTATTTAAAAGTGTTTAATAAAAGTATTGTATTGAGTGTATAGGTGTTACAGATACCCCTCTGTGAATCGCTGCCTTATCGTGGTGGAGGGGTTTGTGTGTCCCAGAGATCCCAGGAGCTATGCTGTCAGAGTGATTTTGCACCCTGGTAGGGTCTCCCATGGAAAATTAGAACTGGGTGAGGGAGCAGACAAAGAGTGTTTCAAAAGACCCCTATGAGTATACGATCAAGGGAACGGTTCACCCTTCTTGTAATGCATTATAGCCCAAATTTTAATAAAAAGCATTACCTAGGTTTCTAACCCACCATGTTGTTATTTTTGTCAAGGTTGCCTCTGTGTCACCTGATAAGCCAATGAATGTTGCAGATTGCGCTCAAAACACTTTTCCTGCTTTAAGAAAGTATGACCTCTACTGGAAGTAGGCAAGAATTGCTTATCAGGTAAAATGCTGGCAAAACTGAAAGTGGGTTACTTGTGTATTTTGGTAACTGGGTGACCCAAATAAGTAAAATTGGGGGGTGGGTTATGAAGCATGCATTTGAACCCTTAAAAAGAGCGTGAAAAACTGTCTTTCAGTCAAATCAACTATTAAGTTTCACATAAGAATCATCCAATGTGCAGTTGTGTTGTGTTATGTAAATATCCTTGAGTGGATCTCTCACTTACTGTACAAAACTGCTACAGTCTGTTTATCTGAGACTGTATAACACGTATGCATGTAAAACAGTGTGCAGAAGCCAGTGCAGCAACTTGCACTTTGTGGCTTCACACATCAAGCAGCTTCTCCTTTTAGTTGCATCTCATCTCATGAGACCACATGACACGGAACTTATTCTACATTTGCATTGGTGTGTGCTTCACATGCAAATATAATTCATATTTTATAATCAGAATACAATCATAAACAATAAAGCACATTAATAACAAAGACCAATTACACAAGTGCATTACTGCCTCCCTCCTTTCCCAATTCAGTTAAACACAAGCACAAACTTTCCTCTAATATATATTTTTTTATTCATTCTCCAAACATTTTGCAACCAATTGATATTCAAGACACTCACGCACGCATTCAAAGTGCAGACATTAGACAATGACATTTACACAGCACGGTCTATAGAAGATAGGCAACATGAAGAGCAAAGGTGCTAAATATTGCACATTATGATCAGTTTAGGGAATCTTAACTTGTCAGACCACTCAGTTTGACTGGCAGATGAGCCTGGGCGGTTTTTGTGATAGCTGGTCCAAATGAAAAAACAAAACAACAAACAAACAAACAAACAAAAAACAAACAAACAGCCAAGCAATCACGCATGCAAACACCTCCGCCGACTTTGCCTGTGGCCAAGTCTGCCAGTTTTTGTCATAGGACTGATGTTAATTTCCAACCCTGACTGAGTAAAAGGTAGATGCAACTCTGTTGGAAGAGGAAAAAAACCCAACAACAACCAAAAAAAAAACTAAACGAGGTAACAGTTGATAATGGCCAAACTGTACACATTCCAGGTGAATGTAGTGCATCCACAAATGCAGTTAGAAGAATTGATTGTTAATGTATCCTTTCACCAAGATAAAGAAAAAAAAAAAGGGGGGGTTGTCAGGAAACCAAATGTGCAAAACCTGCAAGTCTTGGTTTTGGATGAGAAAAAGGTTTCTATTGATGAGATAAAATAAAATATGGCCTATATAGCTGCAGAGTTATGGTTTCCCATTTTCACAAATGTGAATTCTAACGCATCTAATTGCTTCACTGCTCAAGAGAAAAGTACTCTTTTTAAACTAAGCATAGGCCATGCCTGAGAATCAGATTGTAAACATAACGAACCTGGAAAGCGAGGTGATAGGGAGGTATCTGACAGATCTTAAGACTTATTACTATGCTATAATAATAATATGAATGAGTTATTGCTTGGAAGCAGCCATTTTTCAGGCTAGCTTAGATATTTGTTCATACAGGAAATTACATGCAATTACAAAAAGCCACACAAAGCCACTCTGTTTCACCAAGTGATAAATTAGCTTTCAATTCCAAAAACCACAAAGAACCCCCCCCCCACTATCCAGCCTGTCTTAAGAGCAGTCAGTGAAGGTGGTCACCATGTTCCCCCTACGCTGCGTCACTGTCCTGCAGTGTTGCTTCCCTGAGCCCTGAAATCTGTTCTCAGTCCTGGAGCTGTGCGTGTGAAAGGAAAACATCTTCTCCAAGTCCTCAAACATATCATCAAATAGTCCTCCGCCAAAGCTGCCCTGCTGAAACTGCCTCCTGTGCCCATTCATGGCCTCTCGATGAGCCTGGAAGTGGCTGTCAAAGTGTCTCTTGTGGTGGGAATTAGAGTGGGAGTGAAAGTGGTGTTGGTGGTGTTGTTGTTGTTGACCAAAAGAGTCAAAGTCTTTGAAAATGTCATCAAAGTTGAATGACTTGAAGTGCTGGTTAAAGTCGTAGTCTCCTCCTCTCTGGCCCTCCCCTGATGAAGCACTATGTCCAAACTGGTCATACTCTTGCCTCTTCTTATCATCCGATAAGGTTTCATATGCTGGAGGACACAAATATATATAAAAGATTAAATTCATTAGGAAATAAGTTACAAAAAGCACAGAATGGGGCGTGTAACCCTTTAGCCGTTACCATAGTGTGCAATTACGTCAACAAAAACAAGGAAAGGTGCGACTGCTGGGGCAGATCCTCCCCTTTAAGTCCACTCTAACATCAGAATCCTTAAAAACAAACTTTTAAGTAGCAACTACTTTGCTTTTAGGTCTCTAGATCAACTGTATGAGGACTTATTCCCAACAATACAGACTGACATAATGTGTAACTTACCCTCTGCTATTTCTCTGAACTTGGCTTCAGCGTCTGGCCCCTTGTTTCGGTCAGGATGGTACTTCAGGGCCAGCTTGTGGAAGGCCTTCTTGATCTGCCGCTCGGTAGCATCTCTCGGCACCCCCAGTATGTCGTAGTAGTCCCTTTTGGCCAGAATGAACTCTGAGATGAGCAGAATATGCACTGCTAGCAGCAACGTCGACTGCGCTGTGGCCATACTGGTGGTTTAGACACCTTTCCGTCTGTGAGAACAGCATTTAGACAACTGTGTTAAAAACGTTTCACACAATTCTGAAACACTTCTGAAGCCTTAAAAGGATAAAATTGTTACCGTTTTGTCAAATGATACAAGCAATTATTAACTTTCGAGCGAGTCTGAAGGCAGAAGGCGTCGCAAACAAGAAAAATGACAACTTTTACTGGAAAAGAGGAGTAACTAGTTTGACCTTTTAAAAGCTTGTAAATTATACCCTATAAAGAGCCACCGGCGGCAGCTAAGTTAAAGTAGCTAAGTTAAAACTGAGAGCTTACCTGTATACAAGGTAACAAACAGCCCGGGGATACTGGTGTTAATCGCCGGAGGTTCCAGCTCAGCTGATGTGAAACGAAAGCTAACAGTTGTTGTCTAGCTGCATTCCTGAGCCGTAACACCACGACTCGCAACGCCATTGGTGGGTTTCCGAACACAGTGATTCAGACCGTTGTGATTGGTGGAAAATATGCGCACGTGGAAGATTTAAGGCCAGGGCGGAACGTAGGTATAGGTAACGCAAGAAAATAATCTGCTCATCTTTTCCGCCTTTGCTTTTCTATTCAATTTTGACGTAATCGATTTAGCAGAATTAGAATACTTAAATAATCCGAGGGTTGGGGAAAACGGAAGCATTGAAAGTCAATAGTAAATTTAAATGAAAGATTTCAAAGATTAAAACGTCGATTGTACTTTATAGACAAATGCCATAACACCTATACAGGTTTTGCCATCGGTACATTTTTTTATTTAGCGCGTGCGTTATTATTTTGTAGGTTTTTATTTAATACAAATAATGAAAATAAGAATTTTATTTTAAAAAAGTTATATCCTCATAGGGAATCTTAATTTCAATGCAAATATTTCTAATAAGTGATGACGTGAAAGAGCCAGTAAAAAAGAAAATAAATGCTGTACACGTCACTTCCGTTACGAGGGCCACAAACCGGATATAATCATCTACAAGCTGGTTTGTGGGGGTTTTTTTTCTTTTTTTCTAATTGTATCCTCGAACGGGTCTCGCCGATGTGTTTTCATGTAGTCTGACTACAGATATGCCACGCTACTGCGCTGTGAGAGTTTGCAGAAACCGTGGGGGGACTGCATCAAGACAAGACAACAAGAGAATCAGCTTCTACCCGTATGTTTTTGTTGTTTTAGTTAATCTGTAACGTGTTGCTTGGCTTAATTGGTGAAAGATGTCACTTGCAGGAGGTGCAAAAAGGATGTCACCTAAGTATATCATAGCGCTTGCTTGTAATGACACGAGGGTAGTGTTGGGCTAATCCAAATCACACTCCAGTGCTTAGAGTTAAAGCTCTCTATTATCGGTCTATCTCTCAAAGGTTTCCTTTGCAAGACAAGTCCAGGCTTCAGAAATGGGTGAGCAACATGAAGAGGGAGCAGTGGACCCCTAGTAGACATCAGTATCTGTGCAGTGAGCACTTTACAGCGGACTGCTTCGATATTCGATGGGGAATCCGGTACCTGAAGAATACAGCCATCCCCACCATTTTTCCTTCTAGTGAAGATGTATGTATCTTGCAGCATTTAGAAAACATCAAGCTCAGAATACAATTTTAGCTTCTTAATAACTTCTTAAACTTTGAGTATAAAGCGTGGTCTTGTGGAGTTAAGCCTGTATTTATATATATATATTTGTATATATTAGTACTATGTTATAACAGTGACTGCAAGGAAAAGAGGTAGTGAAGGCAGGTGAGTTTAAATACCTGGGGTCAACCAATCAAAACAAGAGACAGGGTACAAGAGTGGTGACGAAGAGAGTGCAGGCAAGGATTTAAGCAGTTTCTTACCACGCGTTTGTTGCGCCAAAACTTGTTGATTTTCTGTTAATTCCCATTAATGAAGACCTTTTATCTTTTATTCCAGGACGATGAGAAGAAAACGACAAACCTGAAAAGAAGCCTCAAGGCTAAAACCAACATTTCACTCGGTGATCCTGAGCTTGCAACATTCGACTCTCCTGCCAGTAAAAAAAGGCCACTCATTTTGAGCAAAACAGGCAGAAAGTCCCAGTCAGCAGTGATAAACAATATGTCTGGGGAGCGCACAGAGATGGTATTTGAACCTGCAGTGTTGGACTCTCATTTAGAACGTTCTGAGATACAGACTGCTGCTTGTGAGAAACCACTTGATGGTGAAACGGCAGCACAGTCTCCAAGCAGGGAACTCTGTTCTGAAGAGCAGGCCGAGTCCGCTGTGACTGTATTGTGCTGTGAGCCAGGTTCATTCTCTGATGCAGGGGCAAACATGGATGGAGATGCATTCCAGGCAGTGCTGGGTCAGGCTTTTAGCTTTGTCCCCATGGAACTGGTCAAGGACAAAACCACAGGCTGTTTTTTAGCAGAGAGTGGACTCACTGATGAAGAGAAGGTTTCTGTTTTTGAGCATTCGTACTGCAGACCGGATACTGACAAAGATGAGCTCTGGAGGAAGATCTTGAGTTTGCACGCAAAGATCTTAGAACTGGATCGCAGGGAGGAGAGCACGGTGGCTAAGATCCGTGCCCTGGAGAACGAGGTAGCCCTCCTGAAGAGGGATGGTGCTGTTTTTAAAGAGAAGCAGAAAGTTTAAAAGAGTGTATATCATCTGTGCTGGTCTGAATTTTTACAAGATGGAACGAGATGTTAATATATTCTTACAGTTAATTTGCTTTTGTAGACATGTTGCAAATGCTTTCATACAAACCTTACACAAAGCACACCAGAAGACGCTGCGCTTCAGTCATGTGTCTGCTGGATTCCTTAATGCTGACCTGAATTTATGCGTACACACATAATAAAGTCAGACCAGCCTCAGACCATGCATATCCTCAAAGGATGAAGCCATGGCTGTTTTAGACAATTTAAACACAATTTCTAACAAAATAATATAGCAAATACCTAAAAAAAAAAAAGAAATGACAATAATAACAATGTAGTATATATTCATGTATTCATTTACAGTTTTAAAAATGTATAAAACTATAACACAGAAATAAGTGTAATGCATTCTAATGAAGAAAACACAAAATATGTTTTACATAACACAAAAATGGGGATACCTTATCACACCTGTGATCATATCCCAGCTTTAAGTGGTTAAAATGGGGGACAGATAACAATAATAATAATAATAATAATAATAATAGTAAATAAGCATGGCATTGATGTGCTTTCATCATTGGTCCATTTATTGCGTCTTTAACATCAAACCTTTGTACTTCTGTCTGAACAGAAGCTTATATGATGTGGGTTTTTTCTCCTCTTTTTTAACCATTACGACTGCTGTGCAAACACAGAATTCATGTTCAGTAAGCTCACAGCTTTCTCCACCATACACATCACCGTCTCTCCACGCATTCCTATATAGAGAAATGTGGGGTGGAACAATGTGGCACATGCCTGTTGGGTTATTATCAGTATAGTGATGAGGAAAACTGGCTGGTGTCCATGTTTGATTGAATGAATGAAAGAAGGCCATTGTGCCTCATTTTATCCAGCTCAGTGTTCTACAAAACGGTTCCCTGCTTCTGTTATTACACACGTGTATCAGATCATCTTTAAGGTTCCACCTGCTGGAGCTGGATTACAGCTTCTCAGTGCTTTGTTACAGTGCATAATTATTATTATTATTATTACGGGATGCAGTGCAGAAGTTTTAGGAACCTAAGATGTGGTATCTGAACGGACGCAAATTCTGCAACATGACTGCAATCCAGAGACATAAAGAACAAGAGCCCTGCAGCAGATACATCTGAGGTGCTGCAAAAGAGCTGGGGCAACTTCTCTGAGATGCTTGGAACAGCCTTTCTGCTGAGAAGCTTGAAAAACTGTGAAAGTTTTCCTGTTCTTGCTGTTTCAAAGTTGGCCACGCCAAAAATGCATTACTGCACTTTATATAAGTTTACTAAATAAAAACTATTATTTGTGAGAATGTTTAGTGCCTAAGACTTGTGCACAGTAATTTTCTACTCTATCTTGTGATCAGTTTTAACTTTCTAACTTATTAATGGTTATTTGACTGCTGCCCTATGCAGCGTTGTTGCATTTCACTGTGTGGTCTGTCGGCAGCTTCCTTTGTTATACTCAGTTTGCTGCACAAGATTTAAGTGGTTTACATTTAATGTACTGGTGTGCTGCTTAAGTGCTACATGTTATACAATTAGTCATTTAATTGTGTTTTGTTTTAAGACTGAATTAATATAAATAGAACTGGACAAACTGTGATACCTTGATGTGCTGCTGGTAAATTCTCTCCATTTTAACTCTGTTGTATCAGTGCATTCATTCATTTTTTTTTAGTTTTTTTCTTCAAACATTTAGTCTGCAAAAAGAGTATTGAGTGAACATTGATGCAGGTGTATTGTGATGATGGCAAACTAAGCATATGATTCAGTTTTCATGCAGGGGCATTTTTTGTGCAGTGTAGATTCAAGTGACAAGGGTCAGGTGACCACAAGTCTAGATTTTCTGGGTTTGAAATTGAGCTGAAGACTACTCACAATGTGTTCATTTGTTTTTCTCCTCATGTTTTGAAAATGATGGTGATCCAGCTTAAGTATATCTCTTTGTGCTTCAGCTCCACCTGCTGGAGAAAGAAAATCATCATCGCTGTCTTTACACGATGCTTTACACAATAGCTGGCACCTATTTAAGCACAAATTGCTGTTGTTGCCTTTATGCCTCTCAAACTGGAATTGAAATAATGCTGCTGTGCATTTTCAGTATTGGGATACTGCTATATATCTCAGAGATATCTCAGCTTTCTTCTTCTTTGGTGGATCACAGTAAAAAGTGTTTTAAGTCATTCTTACAGCCTGCTTTAGCCTAAACTAGTAAAAGTCTGAAGAGGTACTTCAAGCCAGGTGTTTTACTTTCATCCAGCCATCCATCAATCCATTATTTTAATACCTATCCAGATTCAGGTACCACGGGCAGCAGTCTAAGCAAAGACATTACCACCCAGGCATTCCCAGGTCAGTCTAGAGACACTGACGCATTCCCAAGTCAGTTTAGAGACATTTAGGCGTTTCCAAGTCAGTTTAAAGACACCCAGGCGTTTCCAGTCCAGTCTATAGACAGCTAGGTGTTACCAAGCCAGAAATTCCTCACCTAGGAGTCGTCCAGGAGGCATTCTAGTCAGATGCCTGAATCACCTAAGCTGTCTCCTTTCTATATGGAGGAGTGGCGGCTCTACTCTGAGCCCGTCCCAGGTGACCAAGCTCCTCATGCTGTCTTTAAGTGAGACTCCAGACACCCTTTGGAGGAAGCACATTTCCAACACTCGCGGGCTTTCTCTTTTTTTGAAAAACGAAAAACACTCAAAAAGAAACAAAGGCAGACAGAGAGAGTTGTCTATAACGCTACAAAAGCTGTGCAAAAACAACAGTTACACATCTTTTGAGATATTATATATGTTATCAATATTCTTTTTTTAAACATCAGGATTATCCGCAGCATCATGACAAGTGAACTCTGTCCACGCTGTTCTTTTGAGATTAAAATGATAAAAGATTATAAAAGATATATCTAAAACTTATATCTAAGTTTATTTGAACACTGACTTTTTAAGTGTCAGCGAACCTGTGTGTGAAGTTCTTAAAACTTCTGTTTTAAGATGAAAATAATCATTTAAAAATGTCAGAGTCTCTTTAAAATGTGCAGGTCGATTGTTTTGTGTTTGACCTTGTAATATCTGCTATGACTAGGGAGATTTTAAAGGTTGTGCCCATATCCTTCGCAGACCTTGGAAACTCAGCGTGCAGATAAGCGTCTCTCATAGGTCCAGACTTTTTGCATTTGTGATTTAGATGAGCAACAACTAGACAAATAGGATAAGCTATTGCTTTTTGGCTGTCCTGCTACTCAAACGGCATCTTGTAAATTTGTTGTTGCTTAAAACAACCGTTTACTGTATGCCAAAATGACCTTCAAGCTACTGAAAAAAAGTACTAAATACCACATATCTTTGTCTTAAAAAGGCTAGGTTTTGATGCAGTGACTTGTACTAAGAGCTACTGAAGTAGTCATGCATATGGCTTGGTGGTAGTTTCCCTGGTATAATCAAAAAACAGCTGACATATAGACTGAGGATAATAGAAAAGTGAGATTGAATAAGAATAGCAGTAGATTATTGCCCCAAAATTAATGAATATAGATGCCTTATTGTCAAATAGACCCCCCAAAAAATCCTGCGAACAGAGTTTTTTTCCTGCTTATGTTTTAACAGAAGGGGTTCTTCAGTCTAAAAGTTATAAGTCTAAAAGTGTTTACTGTGAAACCATCCATATTGGAATGAGCAATAGTGCCATGTCGTGACCAGATCAGTAACATTACCTCAATTTGGAAAGATAATTTAAACCAAGCATTAATAAGAGCATGAGATAACACAACCTTAATGACTTAACAGAGATTCATCACATTGACTGAACCAAACATATTAAGTGAAAAAAATATTAACTGTAGAAAAAGAATTAATTGTTAAAGAACACAAAAAAACATTTATTTGAAATTTCTTGTGAGACATTTAAAGAGACATCACTTATATCTCAGTCAAAGGGCAGGGGGGCTGTCAAGAAGCCATTCTTAATGAAGGGAAACAGAGACATAAGGCTGATGTATGCCAAATTACACAAGAAGCTTCATATGGGGTTGCCACAGCAGATGGATCCATAGATTTTTATACCAGGTGTCTTTAATGATGCAGTCCACCCTGACATTGTGCTCAGTCTTGTACCAAAGTGTTATATGTCATGTGTTAAATATATTTGTTAACTACTAGGCTATTGATCCACTATCCTACACATAAAAAACCCAACAAATGTGACATTTTTGGTTCAAATCTTTGTCTGTATGTACAGAAGAGATGGTGGAGGCTATGTCATAGTTTAGAGACACACGGGTGTTCCATTAGTTTTACCAAAATGAATGAAATAATGGACACAGAAAAGTAAAGATCATCAAAAGATTTTGATCCACCGTGCAATACCACCTGGAAAGTATCTGACTTTTTTCAACAAGACAATGATCCCAAACCTGTTTCCCTGTGCTCTCTTTTACTTTCCTCTTTTCTTTCTTCTTTTCTCTTTCCCCCACTTCCCAATTGTGCACGACAGACCCTACCTGAGCCTGATTCTGTCAGGAAGACATCTCTTCTTGTTAAAATGGAGTTCTTCCCTCCACAGTCGCAAAGTGCTTGATTATTGGATTTTTTTCTCTAATACTGCAGGGCCTTTACCTTACAATATAAAGAGATGACTCTTGTTGTGTTTTGCCACCATAGCACAGTAAAGAGGGTTTTGTTGAAAAGGAACTTCCCCCTTACTCTTTGTTGTCATTTTAGAAATGAAAACCTGTGGCTCTCAAAGGATTTCAAGATTTTAACTGATGTTGTAACGCTCCTCTTATCTCCTTATTCCTAATGTGTTTTTACTGACCTCTAGTGGCACACCTAAACCACTGCAGGGGAAACGGTCCGCTGAACTATGCCCACATGCGTAACTTCCTCTCCTCTTCCTGTTTATTTTTTTCTAAGGTACCATCCTCATACTGAATGAAACACTCCAGGAGCTCTGGGTTCCAGAAGGTGAGGAGACGATCTGCTCATGTTGCTATCACCAATAGTGTTAGAAAGGTAGGTGTTTTATGTTCACTAGTATTGCTGTCAGGTACCAGCGGGGTCACATGTTTACGTTTAGACGTCTGTTTAGTAAGCTAGCTTTCAGAAATCATGGGTCAGGTGCTTATTCCTTCACATAAGCGTGTTATATAAAATAAGAAGCTTTCTAGTCACTAATACGTTTGAATTGGTTCTGCTAACGCCTAGCGCCAAAACAAACTGTACAAAGCGGACCCAGAGAACAGATAATGGTCGTTATTTAGCCTTTTTTGTGTTTCGAAGTATGTGTGGTGGGGTGCTAATGAAGTTTAAAAGCACACTCACAGTGCAGAGCTAACACCCAGGAACTTAAGGAGCGATATTTTTATCTGCTGGGTTTAAAGGTCTACCATTCGTTGGAGCAAAGTCTTGTTCTCTATAACGTCCACCAGCCACTTCTCTCTAAACCTGGTCCTCCCCGGTGTGTGCACCAGTTTGTTTGACTCCACTATGAAGCTGACTTCCACTGGTAGAGTTTGAGGTTTAACCTTCGATACATCCACGACGAAGTAGACGCTAGCTGTCCCCCGAATTGGCTTCCTCGGTGTTGGGGTGCTGAATCGGGCCCGGTAGTGGTGGAAGGTCCGGTGCTCCTCCTCGGTTGAGCAGACAAAGTCCACACTGTACAGCCAGCAAGAGGGGAGCTCCCACGTTTTAATGTAAGCCCCAATCTGCTTTCCCCCGA
Source organism: Pundamilia nyererei (assembly GCF_000239375.1). Classification (NCBI taxonomy): domain Eukaryota; kingdom Metazoa; phylum Chordata; class Actinopteri; order Cichliformes; family Cichlidae; genus Pundamilia; species Pundamilia nyererei. The sequence continues at coordinate 3,997,805 of NW_005187415.1, forward strand.
CATTCACTGTGAAGTCCTTGCAGGCAGCCCATGGGATATCATCCATCTCAGCCTTCTCAGTGCGGTGGTGTCGGTCCAGCAGGGTTTTTACAAGCTGAGCTGACTCTGTTGTTAGGTTCATTGTTGTCCCCCTTTTTAACAGTATCTTGATGAAAGTTGCGGTCATTTGTATTGTTTGTTGGACTGTTTCTATAGTTACCGGTCAGACGGCGGCCTCTGTTGGCCAAATTTACAATGGCAAGCAAGTTAACCAATATCTGTCACGGTCTGTTGGGCACCTGCAGGTCTCAGACAGCGGCTCCTCCTCCTTTAGGCGGAGTCCGGTTGCCCCTCCCGGGCTGACCACCTGTGAGCAATCGTGCCAGCGGTATATCAGACCTGCGCTCTCAACCCCTCATCGCCTGAGTATCTGCTATTCCCATTGATAGCACCCGGAGTGGAGATCTTGTTCCCCTCGCTCCCATCCTCTTGGACCGGGGCCGCCAGCTGCTTACACAACGTGGCCTGCCGGCCCACCGCTCACCTGCCTGCCTCCCCACGCCTCGACCGCTTCCGGATTTTCCGCTCCACCTGTCCCCTCCATCTGAAACCAATGCCCCCGGCCCCTGCCTAGTCCTGTTTCTACCTCCCCGCTGTCCCCGCTGTCAGCTGTCTCCTAGAGGTGTCTAGGTCGCCCTCATTATCCCTGACGAACCCTACGCGCCACTAGTGTGGTGGCGTCGCTTTATGTTTTGCCTTTGTTTTCATGTGGGCGGAATAAATCATTTGTTTTCAGTCACCTCGCTTCCGGATTGGTTTCTGCGCCTGTGTCCATCCCTGTTCCCTCGTGCCGCTGGGCCGTGACAAATATCTCCCTGAGCTTCTGTTTGGGATGTTTTTGTTTGTTTTCTGATTTCACCTAGCTGTTCGGAATTAGTTTGAACTGATAAATAAAAGAAAAGCACTATATTTGAACTGAGAACATTTTTTTAAAGTATTTCCTCATATCCATCCTATAAGGTATATTTTAGCATAAAACAAAGTCACTGATTTACAGTGTTTAAAACACTTTATTAAGTGCAAAAAAGCCCAAATTTAAGGTTTCCATATGAGGACACTGGGTTTCCGGCTGATATACAAGTGTTCCTCTTTATATAATTTCCTTTTTATCTCTGTTTTTATCTTTACAGGTAGTGTGTTGCAAGCAGCGAACAATAAACTCATGGCAGAAAGCCTCCCAGAATGCTGCTGAATTTGCCAGAAGCTATCGCCTCATCTGTTTGCTTGAGGAAAGTATTTCTCTCCTGCCATCCCCAGTGAAACAGGAGACGTATGTCACGGATTAGGATCACACTTGACAGTGTTACCAAGGCAGTAGGTGGCACAGACTTCATCTCCAAGTTCTCCCGGCTCAAGGCGGGGGGCGGCGGTGGCACAGCTGAGAGCACCCACGCAGAAAAGTCTCGGGTAAAAGCCGAGACAGTAGCCTCAAAGGCTTCACTACCTGAAACTACAATGAAAGTAGAAGATGAAGGTGAGGAGACAGATAAGGAGCAGCGGCAGATTACAGAGAAGCCCTTTGTTTCCACAAAGAAGTCCATGTCCACTTTGGATTCAGCAGCAAGTGTTTCTGCCCCGTCCTCTAATGTGGCAAAACAAACTATGCAGCTGCTTCAGCCGGCAGCTCTGTCTACCAACATGGATGAGACCTACAAAACGCTGGCCAACCACATTGACGCTTATTTCGGACCCAGCACAGAAGGAGAAATTGGCGAGAGCAGGCAGCAGCAGCACATAGAAGGGGGCGATCATGTTGCTGGACCAGTTCCTCCGTTTTCCTCTCAGAAGAAGGGGGACCACATTCCTGTTTTGTCCCCAGTAGGAAAAAGTGTTGAGGCGCCAGCTAAAATTCCTGCCTCTGCCTCTTCTCCTTCGCCTAGTCCTCCAGTAGAGGCTCCTTCTGCCGAAAGCGAAGCTGTGGCGACGGCCTCCCCTAGAAAAGGCTTCACTCATTATCTGTCCTACCCACGGCCCAGTGTTCAGGCTTTTGTCGGTAGCTACATCGCACCACTGGTCCCCAAATTTAGAAGCGATTCCAAAAAAATGGCAGACACGTCTTCAGATGTTGCCGTGGATGATGCCACTCCAGAGAAGGAAGAAGTAAAGACGGAGAGTGAGGAAGAGAAAGCCGACAAAGCAAAGCAAGAGCTGCTAACTCAAAGGGAAAAGGTGAGGTGTTAAATGTGATGCTAATGACCGATCCATGCTTCAGAGCTTTGATTCACATTCACAAGCAAAACAGAACAGGAGAGGAGAAGCAGTACAATGAAAAATTTAAATAAAAGCTAATGCCAAAAACATAGATGAAATGTATTTACACTTTCTTCAGTAAATTAAAATAAGATGGAATTATTCTGGAGAGACGAGATCCTGTCAGAACTAAATAAGTCACGTAGAAAAATTAAGTTTGGAAGTGATCCAATCAGAAGGAATCTTCTTACTTTCCTTTGTGCACATTTGATTTGTCCATCGTAATTTTTTTTTTGAGAACAGGACAAAACATCAACACTTGTGAGGAAGAGAAGAGCAGGTATATGGTCACATTTCTAATTTTATGTCAAGGGAAATTAAAATGCTTTATGAACTGTGTATGAACTAAAATTAGACTAAATCTAAAAGAATCCCAATGACTAAGCTATGACCTTTTAGACTATGACTAAAAGATTATGACTAAAACTAAATCTATATTAACACTAGTTCTAAGAAATGAAGATTACACCATGTGGGAAATATGCATCGGTGTGTACTGCTCCCTTTACTGTCTAATGAAGCTGGCAGTTAAGGACACGTGAGGCAACTGTTTCTCAAACTAGAGATCTCTCATAGTCACGTGACTGGATCTTCCTCTTCTCCTCCTCCTGTTCTCCTTTCATACCGGTTACAATTAGATCACCTCGTTGTGTGAAGGGAGTAGAATGAACTCATCCTTTCCTGCATGTAATAACCTTTTATTTCAAACCCACAAAGGCTGCCCCTCCACATGTCGAACTACCCATAATTATTGCTTCAGCTCCCAGATATATAAAAATGTATGAGGTAGCGCAGCGTGTCTTTGGGCATGGAAGGGATGGTTGATAATCCCCCAAAAATGTTATAAATGATGAGCTCTACTATTTGTCATTGTCATTTAACACATATCCAAACAGTTTCCACATTATTTTTGACCTTTGCTTTATTTTGTCTGCGTTTGTTACCTAGATAATAGCCAGGGTGAGCGTAGACAACAGGACCAGAGCTCTGGTGAAAGGGCTGCAGGCCGTCACCGACGTCAAACTCCTCACTGCTCGAGTGGAGGAGCTTAGCAGCCATCTCCTGGAATTCCCAGAGACTCGAGTTGTGGCCATCAAGGTTAGTGCTGTTTGTAATTTCAACTTGTTCTTGTAACATGTGGGTTGCATGGTCATTAAAGTCATTCATTTTCTGTGTTTACTATTGTGACTGATAGGAGAAAGCGCTGCCCTGCCTTCTACGACTGCGCCAGGCCAGAGATCTTCCTCTTCAGGCTGCTGTGAGAGAAGCGTTGGCCCTGACTGGCTACACCGAACCAGTCAAAGGCAGAGGAATTAGAGTCCTGTCCATAGATGGAGGGGGAACAAGGTGCGGCTTTTGGAAAAAAAGACAGACACCCAGATTATATTAAACTAATACAGAGTACAAATCTACTGCACATGAATGTAAATGAAACAAACTTTTTAAACACGGTGATCAACAGACATCAGTCTGTCTAAAGTAAAAGTGTTGCGGACACAGACTGAAATATATTGTTAAACTGTTCCAGGGGGTTGCTGGCCCTGCAGACTCTCCATAAGTTGCAGGACCTCACAGGGAAACCAGTCCACCAGCTCTTTGATTACATCTGCGGGGTCAGCACAGGTATGGTGTTGCCACCTCTCTCTTGTCGGTCTGTTATAAGCTTAATCCATCATTTATCTCATCGATTAAAGGATTTTAGGTGTCAGCTGTCCTCACTTGTTCCTTTCCATTAGGTGCCATTCTGGCTTTCATGCTGGGGATTTTCCAGGTCCCCCTGGAAGAGTGCGAGAAGATGTACCGGGAGCTGGGCTCGGATGTGTTCAAACAGAATGTGATCGTTGGAACAATGAAGATGGGCTGGAGTCATGCTTTCTATGACAGTGAAATGTGGGAGAACATCCTCAAGTTAGTCTGCAACGCTCTTTCATGGCTTATTTAAAAAAAAAAAAAAAGGTCTATTTGTACACTTTTTGCATTCTTTCTTTCCTCTCTTCAGTCCTCAGCTTCAAAGACACCAGGATAGTCTAGAGTATTTGTATGTAATTTTGTGTTTTCTTTAGAGAACGGATGGGTGATGGACGTATGATCAAGAGTGCCAGGGATCCCCACTGCCCAAAAGTAAGTGTTTGAGTGCACACCCATGGGATTTTGTTTAACATCTTAATATTTCTAATGTGCCTGTTTAGTTTCATTTTTCTCTTCTCATTGTTTATACCGCAGAGGACTTAGGACTTGAAGGGTTTCATGAAACTGATTTCAAAATTAAAAAGTTCTTTTCATGCCCACTAGGTGTCAGCAGTGAGCACTATTGTGAATAGAGGTCTTCCTCTGAAGGCATATGTGTTCAGGAACTATCGACTCATGCCAGGAGTGAGATCTCACTACCTTGGAGACTGCAAACACAAGATGTGGCAGGGTATCAGGGCCTCGTCTGCCGCTCCGGGCTACTTTCAGGAATTTGTTCTGGGAAAAGACCTTCATCAGGTACAACATGAATGTGAGACAACTGGGAGATGTTTGACTGTTCGGTTTATTCAGTTTATTTATTTAGTTTTAACTTAAATTTAAGTCTGAACTGAACTCATCTTGTCCATCCACTCATGCTGCTAACTGCTTTTCCACTTCACTAACTAAATCGCAATATATTAATTTAGTTATTGTGTCTTGGTTTCAGTTGACCTCCACATTTTCAAAACCATAAAAATAATTTTCTGTCACAAATTAAGCCTAGAATTAAGCCACGTCTTTAAGAGGTTTGCTTTCCAGGAAATCTACCAATGCGCTTCTGCCACGATGCTGCTTTTTTAAGGGACCAGTGCCAAGGACACAGGCACTGCGTGCAACAGCAGTGGCAGTTTTATTTACATAGAGCATTTTATTACCCATAAACTAAGCTGCAGTGCATCGTGTGTGTTTGTGCATCAAGGATATATGTGCAGATTTGTTCCACTATTTCAAACTCACAACCTTGGAACAGCCCCATAATTGGCTCTTCCTCTTTTCTGGCTGTCAAGAGCCTGAAGGACAGAGGGGAAAGTCAACAGAATGGGGTGGCGGTACAGAGAAAGAGAGTCCTCAGACCTGGTCTGTGACCTTAAACATCAATGGTATCCTCCGTTTTACACCTCGAGAGGCCTTCCTCGAGGGAAATTGCAAAAGTTTCTGATTCCCTATGAAAGAGAATAGTTTAAAGGAACCGTGTCTGTGTGGAGCCTATTCCAGTTGTCACAGAGCGAAAGGAAGGGTAACACCCGGGACAACCCGACAAGCATGTGGGAGGCGAACCCATACGAGCAAAGTGAGAACATGCAGACTCTACAGAGATCATCAGTCAGCCCGTAATATTGCCCAATATGTCATTTAGGTTCTAGTTTGGATTCTTGTCAGATGTATTGTTTTTTTTTTCTCATTTTAAAAACTGATTGCTTTTAATGTATTAGGTGGGGCTTAGACGGTGGCCCTGAGAGTTCAAATGTGCTGCAATTTAAGAAAACACACTGGTATTTTGCTGTACTGCTGTAATAAATCTGGAAGTTGCCCAGAAAGACTAATATTAAAGTGTTATTTTGAAGTGGTATTATTAGGGCAGGATATCTTTAGATGATCTTACAGGCAGCAATTATCCTCAAGGCTTAGCTTCATTTTGATAACCTACTTAAGCAAAATTAGCCTTGTCCCTTCTTCTCTCCCCTGCCATTTTCTAATACAGTAGACCTTGTAGAACCCCCCTTTTGTGTTTGTTTTTTTTTTTTTTTCCAATAACAGGTCATAATCTCCACCTCTGGTCTACATAAGCCTTGATACTTGTAGACGTTATTGGTTTAGAACCAAAGGCCTGCTCATTGTTTGCCCAGAGAGCTTTTTTTGTGGCACTATCCCAGCAAACGTGCTCTAATCTTTAGTTAACAAAAGCTAAACTGTCTGCTGCTTTCTCTCCATTTATTAACAAGGCAAATATGACATGGCTGTAATCTCCCTTTCTATCCAACACAATTACAGTTACATTTCTGTTTGCATGTATAATGTGTGTGTGTGTGTGTGTGTGTGTGTGTGTGTGTTTCTGTTTGCACATTTCTCTCCTCACTTACACCTCTGCAGAAAGTATCTGTTTCCCATGCACTGGGCTGACAGCAGGGATGGAAAGACACAGACTGAGAGAGTTATGTGCGTTGTTCTCCAAATTCCTCTTGGAACCAAATAGTGTTTCATCAACATTTTGAGCTACCCTCGCCACCCACTGATCTCACTCCTACTCTAGTTTTCAGCACTTGCAGCGGTATTTCTCAGGAGAGTTCTGCCACTGCAAGGGATTAAAAAAAACACATGAACACATTCAAGTCAATTGTTTTTTACATCATACAGCATTACTAAGGAGTTTCTTGCAGTCACTGAGATCAGAGGGGTTCTGAATGTCATTTAGTGTCAGAGTCAAGAGGAATCTGTGTGGTTTGTCTCAGCATTGCAGCTTATAGTATACGAATATATATGAATTGCTTACATCTTTGTCTTAACAGTCACACAATCAGGCTTAAAATGACACTTTTAATGTTTTATTGTACCATAAGAACGCCTTGAGAGCAGAGCAGACCCATTAAGATCAACACTTACTGTGGTCTAATGTAATGTGCGGATAAGTGAAGAGCAGAAGAAAAGATTTTTGTTACCAGGAGCTTTCTGCTTTTGTTTGTTGTCCTGGTGCTACTGACCCGTTACAGCCTACGGTCACTCTGAAGAGTGAAACAGGGAACTCTCATCAGATGACACTTTGAGTCTGATATAAATGTGCATCCTAAAATGATTTCTAAGTCTTTTATGCTGGTTATGTATCCTTACAAACTAAACTACTGCATTAGTTTCATTGCTTTTCTGTTGCCCCACCACCTGTAGAAGAGTGGAAATAACCTTTTCCCACTTCTGTGCGGGGCAAGATGGAGTGCCACACTCTCACACTATTTAATTCAGCCAAAAGCACTTCAGTGCTTGGTTTAAATTCAGAACTGAACTTGGTGAAAGGCTGACAAAGAGCAGAAGCAGCAAAACAGTTCAGACAGCCATTGAGCTGGATTATTCTTTTTTCTTTTCTTTTTTTTTTCTCTGTTCATGATTCTGTCAAGAATCTGTTAACACTATTTAGTAAAAATGCACACCAAATGGGTAGTGCAAAAGCAATGGGATAATACAAGAAAGTTGTAAGATTAAAATCCTGAAACGCACTGTGATTTACCAGTGAAGCTACATTTGTACTGTAGGTCATTTCTGTCCAAATGATCCAAATGCAACTTATTTTTGAGGGCAGATAAAACCACTGTTTTCCGAGCTTGTTTACTTCGTTTTCCAGCACAGCACATCTCTCGCCCAAAGCTGTGTAGCTCCAGGACAGCCTGTCCACTTCACCTCATTTGTCCTCAACATGCTGTCACAACAGATATATTTAAGCTAAAGGACACATACCAAAAAATCTTTCTCTGCACAATAAAAACATGGCAGCCTTTCTTCCTGTCTAGGATGGAGGACTCCTAATCAACAACCCCACAGCTCTGGCCATTCATGAGTGTAAGTGTCTGTGGCCAAACACACCCCTGCAGTGCGTGCTGTCTCTGGGCACCGGGCGATACGAGACAGCGGGCAAGAATAGCACAACCTACACAAGCCTCAAGACCAAACTGGCTCACGTCATCAGCAGTGCCACAGATACAGAGGGTAGGACCACACAAAATGTTGTTTATCAGTGTTTGACATCCCACAAGCAGTTATTTCTAAACGAAAGGTTAGAGGTGGTGTGATGAAAACCAGTATTGGACAAAACAAAAACATGTCCCTCCATCCTTATTTCAGAAGTACACACCATGCTGGATGCTCTCCTGCCCCCGGACACCTACTTCCGTTTCAACGCCTACATGAGCGAGGACATCCAGTTGAATGAGAACCGTGTAGAGAAGCTGAACTTCCTCAAGAGCGAGGGCGAGCGCTACCTCGAGCGCAACGAGGCCAAGCTGAGGAAGGCGGCTAGCGTCCTGGGCCAGGAGAAGAGCGCCATGCAGCGACTGGCCGAGTGGGCCAAGCTCAAGGCCGACATGTACGAAGGTTTCCCCTTCGTCTCCAAGCTCTAGCCTGGTAGCAGTGTGACCCTAGGGGTTTGTTTTTTAAGGTACAAAGACACAGAGAGGGAGGCAAATAGACCCCCAATGGAATCAATGTTGTGGAAAAGATGCATACTAGGAGACAGTTTGAAGTTAAATGCCAAATGTTTACACTGTTTTACCGCAGCTACCTAACACTAAAAGAAAAGATCCTTTGGTCATATTGATGTTTAATAATTAACAAGTGTAATACAATTTGCTGTTGGTGGGGAAGGATGTGTCTATAGTGGAGACGGAATGTTCTATTAGAACTGAGCAGGTTTTGACATTACAGCGGAAACCTTTACATGACTGAGGGAGGAGGAAAATGTAAGAAAATGCTGGTTTACTGGTTTTTGGGACGCACAAAGATGGGCATGTGATACCTGTTATACACAACAGTTTACCTATGGTTATTGGGTAAAGGAAGTGAGCTTTGTTTTCTTTTTCAGTAACTTGAATACATAAAGATGTAATTAATACATGATTGCACCGTGAGAACATGAGCGTGACTACCTATCTGTAACACTGTACACAAGTTAACACCTCACGCACTTTTTAAAGAGTAATTCTTAGCCTCTCTGTTGAGAATGATGTAAATACATTTTGTGGTAATTATGACATAGGTAATTATGAAGTGTTAGAATTTAACTATTTAAAAAAGTGTGCACATACCGCTACTTTGAATACTGATACTAAAGTAAAAGTAAATGTTGTAATCTGGTAAAAAGCATGTCTATCCCGCTTTAAGCAGCTAGTTGTGGCCCCATGGTTAATATAAAGCTTTTACCTTGAACCTCAATCAAGCCTGATTTCTGTTTCTGCACAATTTATAAACTAAATAGACTTGACATTGTGAGAATCCTTCCTGCCCTGACCCCTTCCTTCATTACTTAGTGGAATGCCAAAAATGAACAAAATGTAATGATATAATAAAATTATACTGTCAAACCACTCTTCCTTCTTGCACAAAGTGTTCTTCACTCACTCAGTCTTTGTGTGTTTACACACTACTTTGAATTTAATCCTTAGTTATTATTAAACCTGACCCTGGTTCTGCCAGAGGTTTCTTCTTCTTTAGAGGGGAGTTTTTCCTTCCCACTGTTGTCACTGTGGGCTCATCTGATAGTTTTGATTTTCTGTATTATTTTAGCATCTTTACCTGTCAGTCATTTATAACATTTGGGTTGTTAGGAAACAAACCAACAGACAAAGGAACACCCAGTGTATTGAGGATTGCGTTGAAATCCTATACCAGGCAAGAATGGAAAATCATTTTATTTTCAAAACTGCAGAAATGTCTCTCCTTAGTTCCTAAACACCTAAAGAGCAAATAGAAGGGATTTTGTTTCTCTTTGTGTTTGTGTGTGCGTGTGTGATGTATATCTGCTTTCAGTTTCTGCTGCCTCAGTGTCATTTAAAATAAGGACACGCACAAATCGCAATGCGCCACACAAAAGACATGTCAATGAAGAATGCCAAGTGTCATCTTATGATGAATTGCTTTTCTTTTTCCAGTTTTGCGCATTAGGTTTTTGCTTTGTTGTTTTGATCTCATTGATTGTCACTTGAAATTCCACGGGATCATTCCTCCCAGTCATGCTGCCGTTACCCCATCAACATAAACGGCATGCCACTAAAAGCTGCACCTGCAAACACTCAAAAGCTACAGATATCAGAGTAGTGCAAGTATTTCACTGCATTGATGTCTAACTCCTGCATTCAGTGTGTCAACATCACAGTTTGACATGCAGATTGATGGACCTTTTATTTTTTCTCTCTCTTCAGTACCAGCTTGAGATTGACCGTGGCCTCAGCCAAACGTCAGATCCTGATTTACGATCGTGCTGCCTACTCTCGTCCTTGCTCTAGAGTGATTTTTTTCATTAAGTGAACACTGATAACGGGGTGAGAGATCCTGCAGGGGTGTGTACAGCTACCAGTGTGGCTGAAAGTGTCTGTCTGTGATAAACATGGCTCAAAATACTCTTTGAGTCAGGAATTCCCTGACTGTTTCAAAGTAAAAGTTCCACCCTTTTCGATATATTAACATGATTGATAGAGCGCTGATTTTTTGTTTTTAGGTTATTTGTCCAAAATTTAATAGATGGCAGAGAATTCACTCTTCACTACTGTGGAATACACTCACAGCCCACTTTGTTTGGCATACCGGTTCAACAGCTTGCTAACACAAATAACTAACAGCCAATCACATGGCAGGATCTCAGTACAGTTAGGTTGCATGCTAAAATGTTTGAACTGAGCATTTACCCCTTAGTACCAACTGGCATTATTTAAACACCACAGCCTACCTGTGTATTTTCTAACCGTGTCCACCCCTTAATGACTACAGTGTAATCAATCTTCTGATGGCTGCTTCCAGGAGGATAACACACCTTGTGACAAATCTCAAATCATCTCAAACCGGTTTCTTCAACAGGAAAATGAGTTTACTGTACTCAAATGAACTCCACAGTCACCTGGTCTGAATCCAGTAGAGCACCTTTGTACAGCAGCACTGTGTGTGCAGGAAATCTGCAGCAACTGTGTGATGCTGTCATGTCAATATGCACCACAATCTCAGAGGAATATTTCCAGCCCCAGTTTGTATAATTAAGGCGCTTTTGAAGGCAAATAAGGGTCCAATGAGTTCCTAGTAAACTGGCCAGTGAGTTTGTATAAGAAGTAAAACTTTCATGCTGAAGGTGCTGCAATTTATATCTCAAGGTTTAAGACAGAGAGTGGGTCAGGGTTGGCTGCATTTCTACGTTTTCTGTTTATGTAGCAAATTAAAAATGTTGAAATAATTGCTGTTGCTCTTTGCTGTTCTTACATATGTTTATTTACAGATAGATAGATGGGGAGATAGAGATGGAGATATAGAGACTTGGGTGTCTTTGACAAGGGTGGTCAAGAGAGACAAATGAGGTGAATGTGACATTAACACTCACACGCGATTTTCATTCTGTTCTCTTCGGTGTTAAAGGCCAAAATGCCAGGGTAGAGTGAAGTCCGCCAAGCACTGTTTACATGAAGCGTCTATATAAATAGTTCATACCACCGCACTATAGCAAGAGCTGTCTGTCTCTACGCCTCCTGTTCCTGGTGTTCCCTAGCAACTGCTTTGGTTCCCATTGACAATCTTCTCAACGTATGTGTGCCCACGTTTGCTTAAAATTGCCTCAGATTTTGGCAAAAATGTGTTACACAGCAGACCTGCTTTATTTCACTGCTATAGAAAGTCATTTGGAACTTAATAAATGTGTCTCTTTGAGTTTTGCTCAGTGTTTGAAGCATGTGCCAAGTTTCTCCTCTTGTTTTCAAGTTCACGCTCTTGGCTTATGTGATTATCAGATCAACGTCTGCCAGGATCTGCCATCTTCTTATACAAACAAAAGTGTAGCATGTGACCAGATGTTGTTACAAGGTGACTGACTTCTCTTTTATCGTGGCTCTACTCTGTATTGAGATTCACAGCCGCCACCCCCTAAATGCGAGATTGCAATCTCTCAGTCTAAAGTACTTCCAATTGTGTGAGTGCACCCACGGGAAAAGGGGTTACAGGTTTCGAATTCCCTCATATGAATATGAATAAGGAAGAAAGGAGAAAAAAAATGGCCCAGCACTCACTCAGTTTTTTTTAAGTGTATTTCCTTCTCACGATTCCCTGGGTTGACACAGGGCGAGTATTCATGCTATCCCAAATTACATATGAACTGAACTGAAAAATCCAAATATGAAATATTATTTAAATCTTTGTCAGTATATATAGGAGAGGTAAGGAAAGAAGTACAATAGTGAGTATATGCAGCTATTTGTAAAGCACTGTGGAGGCTCTATCATGGTTTGGGGCTGCATTTCAGCCAGTAGTGCTTAGGATCTTGCTAATACAGGCCCAGTATTGCAGATACCAATACCAGCACTGATATGTTTAACTTATGCAGGGCTGAGCAGTCTGAAAATTACTTATGAGATGAATAATCACCAATTTTCACATTCTGAACACATTTTAATGGCCACTATATCACTGTGATATTTTTTTTACTTTCCACTATAATGAGTTAACACAACAAAACAAACAAACATGTATTTCAAAACTGGGTTTTTCAGAGTATCATATAAATGTGCCTGGAATGTAAAGAAGCCTGTCTCCAAACCACTTTAGATCAATTTCTGTTATTAAAGGTATATTGTTTCATTTCCAAAGAAATAATTTATGCAACACAATTCAGTGGGCTACATACTGAACCTAAAGGAAAGAAACAAAGTATCGATCCAATACCAATACCAGCATTAGTATCGATACTATCAATATTTGCCCACCTCTAGCTCATACTGATGAGTGAGAAGAAGACTCTAGCTGCTTCTCTTCAGTGTAAACATTAACAGTGTGGAAATATATATCTGGTGAATGTTAAACATACACTGTCTTGCCATAATATATCCTGTCCTGTATAAACTGTTTTTAAATCATACAGTGGCACAGAGAAGCTCTGGTGTAGACCCCACTCCAAGTCCGACATATTTTGGCCTTAAAAGATGCTTGGTGATAGGAATACGATGGCTTTCCAGGACACAGAGAAAGCCTCTGATGCATGAAAATATGTTAAAGTACTGCTGCAGGAGTGTTTTTCCACTTAGTGGTGTGTCTGCCAGTAATGTCGCACTCTTAAAAAAATTAAATAAATAAATAATCTTGTCTCGCCATGTCTTTCACTGAGCGAAAACTGAGTTTGCACAGTGCCATTGCTCTCTGCAAGTCTCTGTCAGCCAGTTAATATGGAGACACACCTGCGCACACACACACACAAACATCCTACTTGCCCCGTGGAAATGTCAGACATCAGTGCCTGTGCCCACCGTTTCAACGTCTGCACGTCTTTAAAAGGATAATATCAGTCACACCCGTGAGCTGGTGCACAACATTCTCTCTGAGGTTTGAACGTACATGTACAGACACAGCAGCATATTTTTCATCTCACATTAAGTTGTGTTTGTTTTGGTGGTGGCCTTCCCTCAGGCCTTGTCACCATTACTGCACGTTACAGCACTCTGCACAGTGGTGAAGGCTAATGTCCCTCGGCCCAGATGAGTGTTACTTCATGCACATATCGTGGACAAACTGTACGTATATCCTTTTTCCCCCTAAACAGTGTTGATGATCTGAGCCTGCCCTGTGGGAAGCTACATATGATTAAGCCACAGCTGCAAACTCCAAGCTCACTGTTTTTCTTTTTGCTGACATATAATGGTGAAAATACACTTCTCAGAATAATTAAAGGAACACTCTAAAAACATCAGATCTTTATGGGAGAAAAACCTCATGCTGGATATTATACTGATATGGACTGGATAATGTGTTGGGAACAAAAAGGATGCCACAACATTTGATAGAAATTAAAATGATCAACGTATAGAGGGCTGAATTAAAAGAGACTCCGACCATCAAATTGCAAAGTTGCATTGCAGCAACTCAAAATGGTATTCAGTAGTTTGTTTGGCAATAGATGGTGTCCCAAGGAATCCGATCCCAGATATGAACCAGGGCATCACTGAGTTTCTGGTCAGTTTGAGGTGCATACTATTGCCACGGCTTCTCCAGACTCTTTCATGTCTGGACATGCTAATTCTGGTATTCTATGGCAAAACACACGGTGCTGGGTAGTGAGCACAGCGTCCTAGAGTAGCGGTCCCCGAGTTGAGGCTCAGGTGTGAAATGTATAGTTTTCAGGGATTTTATCTTTTTTTTAAAAATAGTTTCTATTGTTAAATGGGTTTCCCTGGGTCTTTTCCCATGTGTTATGAATAAATCTTCTTTTTTGGTACTGTTACAGCTTTTATTTTGTTGTATTTATCCGCGACACCTTAAAGGCCTTGAAAATATCGTTGGACATAAACCGCTCTGTGGCGCAAAAAGGTTGGGGGCTGCTGTCCTAGAGGACGTCGGGCCCCCAAGCCACCCTCAGGAAGTCTGTTTTTGATTCTGACACTGACTCTAGACCAGGGGTGGACAACTCCAGGCCTCAAGGGCCGGTGTCCTGCAGGTTTTAGATCTCACCCTGGGTCAACCCACCTGAATCAAATGATTAGTTCATTACCAGGCCTCTGGAGAACTTCAAGATATGCTGAGGAGGTAATTTAGCCATTTAAATCAGCTGTGTTTGATCAAGGATATATCTAAAACCTGCAGGACACCGGGCCTTGAGGCCTGGAGTTGCCCACCCCTACTCTAGACAAATGCAAAGCTGGTGAAAAAAATAAAAGTGGCATCCACCTGTAGCCTAAAGCTATTTCTGTTATAGGAGTTGTGTCATTGTTGCTCCTTTTTCAGTAACAGCAAAGCAACTGAAACTGATTAGCACCCCCCTCTGCTACTTAACTGTTCACTTCATTATACCATAAGTTTAACTGCTTACTCTGATTGAAAAGTGTTCCTTTTTTTTTAGTAGCGTATGTAGTGTATGTGATGGTGAGTGAGAGAGAGATAGTGAGTCTGTAGATTACTGGTGTTGATGGCTGCAGTCTATAGAAGACATACTTCCTGTGTCCCTGACATGACACGACCTGAGTTATGTGGGATAGGTGAGGAGTGTTCACGCATACAGCTGTCATGTAAGAAGAAGGATCTGCAGTTTAAAATATGTAGTGGGATGGCGGGCCAGTAATGAAAATGTAATGTGCAGTGGAGTGTTTGACACCAGCAAGGCCTTGTTCATATCTGTATAGGCCATCTGTCCAGTCCAGGCACGTGACACTGGGAAACATCTATTAGCAGCACACTGTGTTAATTTTATACTGAATGGAGACTTTTGAAGGTGCCAGTGAAAAACACTGGCAGCAAAGCCAACATAAGTGCCAATGACTAAACTGCTCAATGTCTCAACATCTAAATCTTGCAAATGTAAGGTCTTTAAAAATAAGTGCCAAAACTATAAAGCAAACAAAGCTTAATGATAATTTACTAAAGTAATGGTTTCAACGTTTTAGAAATAAAGCCTTTACATCCCGGCAGGACTGTTTGTTTCACGCACCTTCGCCCGCAGGCCCCTCTGCTGCGCTCATTAAAGAGGGGTCGCTGTAGTTGGGTGTTTTTTTGTTGTTGTTTTTGTTGTTGTTTTTGTTTTTTTAAATCTGCGTCACATTGATAACGACTGAAAACATTAAAGCAAAGGAGTCTCACTCTGATTTAAAAGAAAATAGTCTTCTTTTTGTGAGGTTTTAGATTACTACTAGTTTATATTAGACTAAAATCAATAGATTAATAATATTAATTAAGTACCTGACAGAGTATTTACAGTCTGTGTTACCTTATTTGACAGAAATCTTAGCTTTTACTGTTGTTTCTCCATTACGATGAAAACATGCTGATGAGCTTCTTTTCCTGCTGGGGTAAATGGCATAAAAGTTTTCATGGCATGTAGGCCTTGTTTATACAATGTTTAAAGCACAAAGTCAAATGTTGGGCTAAAGCTTGGTCCCTTTTTTGTGAGAGGAGTGCGTCATCCTCTCTGAGCGTAGACGATCTCCGTCGCTGCTGGTTTTGACAGCGGTAGGGGAGCTGCTGGGGAGAGCGGAGGACCCGTGTGGACCACAGCTTGCTGTAGCAGCGGCTGAGAGGGGGGGGGAGCGGACACGCACCAGCCGGACACAGACTCTGAAACACACACACCTACCCACAGCACACACGCGCGCCTCTCTCAGCCTTTTCAGCAGCATCAACACACATTTCACTGACGGGGTGGAGGAAACAACAGTCGGGTTGTAGAAAACGGTGAGTGTTTCTCATCTCTTTTGCTTCTTTAAAGATGGAGTGGGGGGTGTGAAGGAGGGGGGTGTCTTTATTCTTTCATCCCCCCCCACGACATAAGGGTTAGGGTAATGGTGCAGCGAGTGTGTCAAGTCTTGTCATCTGCCGCGATGTCCCTGTGATGCTGGCTGGTCCAGGATGCCCAGGTTTGCGGTAACACAGCAATATGGACGCCCGGTATTATTTTGGATGCCGCCGAGTATGAGGCAGACGTTGCAGTGCGTGCACTAGCCGCACTGCATCTTGAGGAGCAGTAGCATCAAAGCCACAGGAGGGGAGGGAAAGCGGTTTGTCGGTGGGCCCTGGCGTTGAATGAAGCTGCTGGTGCAGCAGGGTCGGTGCTGCCGGCCGGTGCGGGCAGGCCCGTGAAAGCGCTGAGCGGATTACTTGATGTCTGCTGGTGATGCTGCCAGCTGTAGCTCAGCTCCCCCCTCCATCCTCCCGGTGTCATTTCAAGTGTTTTGACTTAAAGGGAAGCTTAAGCCGCCCTTGATTTCATATCGGAGATTTTGAGATGTAGGGTAAGAGCTCGACTGATTATAGTCGATAAAACGAAACCATTATACATGAGTTTGGAGGACAAAGGCACAGAGACGAGGACAGCCTTTAATATTTTTCAAGATTTGCTTGAAATATACATCAGCAGTCATATTAAACCCAATCTTATTATTATTACTACATCAGCTAAAAAAATGTTGTTCACCTTGCCATATAATTGTAATAGTAGCATTTAGCAGTCCTTTGTCATTAATGATTAGTGAATATTACTGAGCAAATGTTGGCCATGTTCTAATGAACTTGTGAGTTGGAAGTTTGTTAAAGTGTAGACAGTTTAAGACAAAATGCTGTAAAAGGTAGAAATCTATGATTCTCAGTGAGTGCACCTGAATACTGCAAAATGTGCATTTAGAAATAAAGAATACTGCAGTCACCGAAAGATTAGACAGCACTCCAACATCAGTAGGAATGTGAGCGTTTCTGCCATTCATCTAGACGTATTACAATGGTTATGTGAGTGCTTTGTGTGTTTGCACTTTGTTAGAATGGTGTGATGCAGTGTTAAGTGTTAATTAGCGATGGGCCATGATGGTGTAGATGCTGTAGTGATCATCTGCATGGAAGGAAATGTGCAATACAGCAGGGAGTTGTGACAAAGCTGATGTCCTGCCGCAGTCCAAGAAAGACAAGAAACTGAGTTTAGGGCACACTGGGGACGACGTGTGATTTTACTGTGGGGATTATGGTGGGCATACTAAAAAAATAGTATAATGCATCCAAACAGCTGTCAGTATTATACATTAAAGCGTAGAATCAATACAGAACATTTCTGCTGTTGTATAGATGTAGGCAGGATGAAAAGTAAATAATTGTTTAAATTCTACTAGTTCTGACTGTAATTTAACAGACAAGTTGCTTACAGTGTGGGATTGCAGATGTGAATGTGCTGGAAACTGTTCTGAAGCTACAGTGTGGTCTGTGTCTGTGGATGAGATGAACGTGGAGCTGAATAAACAGAACGTATTTGCTATAACAGCACAAGTGTGGGAGAAAAGTTGATATAGCATAGTATCGCAGTATTTTGCATGACGGTGTATCGATACAGGAACACCAAATAGCAGCATTTTTAAAAATAAATTAGATTTCTCTGTGAATATTATGAACAAGAGGGCTCATCTCATGCACCGCTATCCTGGGATAATGTTAGTTGAGCAAATTTACTTTAAATCTGCTCAGCCGAAAAACCGTCCCACTGCTGCCTCCTAATTCAGAGCAAGCTAATAGTTCAGTCACAAGCACCAGTTTTGGTTGTAATTGCACAGGTTGCTTGATAGGAGGCAACATTTCTGCAAACAGATGCAGTTTGACATAATTGTAACAGTTAAATGTGAATATCTGTCTATGTAGATATGATAGACAGAAATGTAGATAAGAAATATATGTAGATAGAAAATATGGGATTTTTTGACAATTTATCACAGTTAATTGTTGTATTATCAGGAAGAAATTGCATGAAATTGCTAACGTGATCCCATTCGATTGCAGACTGATATCTGATTGATATCAGATATCACCAAATGTTGATATTTTATTAAATAAAATATATCATATCATGAATGAACTATTGTGATAGTGTTCTGTTGTGGGATTTCCACCTCTACATAATATAGACTCAAATGTAAATGCAATGTAATGTAAATGACTCCAACCCTGATTTGCTTATTCATTGTGATTTCAAGGAACTGAGCCCAGTGTCCCTGTTATGCAGTGAAAAACAAACAAACAAGCACTGCTCTTTGCGTAGTGTTTAATTAAATGCATACATGCTTGTTCTATATGCTGCAGAAAGTCACTAGTGACTTCCACACCTGGCTGCAAAACAGTCCATGAGTGGGTAGAATCTTTTTGGAGGCAATAAGAATGGCACTGTGTGTCACTGCAGAATTTAAAGTGTGAGTTTTGTGGGGGTTTTCCTTGGGGTACTAACATTTGCAGCGTGATTCAATATGACTTGATGCCGTGCGCCCACTCTGACCCAGGGGCACCACCAAGGGGGGGCCAAGGGGGGCACTGGCCACACCCAAAATTTGCTAGCGCCCCCTGGCATGACTATCCAAAGATGGTAATAATTTTAGTAAATGTGAGCACAAGCGAGAGGAAGACAGCCTACAATGAGTTGAAACATTAACTTGTTATTTATTACTACATATGCAGTTTTTGTCATTCGTATTGTGTCACTTTGTACATCCCTCACGATCTTCTGTTTTTGGTGTGCCACCCCAATATTTTTGTAGCCTCCATATGGTCACCCCTATGAAAAAATTCTGAAAAAATTGACCCTGCATAGGAAAGTACTTTAGAGCACAGAAAATATTTGCAGGTTTAATAATTGTTGCAGTGAACAGGAAGCCTATAATTGTGCTGTGCGAGGCGGCACCAGAATGCTAATATCAACCTGCTAACCTACATTTCGAAAGCTCCAGTCAGCATTTAACTCTCTGTTCTTTTATAATCTCCAGGAAAACACAGCGAGAGCTAAGACTGCAAGAAAACATATCTAACTTTAACTGCCTTTAAGGTTTTAATTTCTTCTAAAACGTACGTGACGAAGCTCTCTGCAGTTATACGATCTCCTGCCAAAGCCAGCCCATGTTAGGCCACTGAAAAAAATACACAGGTGAGAATTAATAGAGAAAAAAAAAAGATTGTACACAGTTGTAACTGACAGGTACCGAATTATATTAAAGCTTTTCACTGAAAACATTTTGACAAGTCACAGCAAGGAAAAGCACAGGTTTGAAAAATGAAATGAAAAGTCTGAACTACATCAAGACACTTGAATATAACAGTACCGCTATTACATATCACCTCAGCTTTTATATGACGAGTCAACAATTCCTTCAGTTCCTTTTCTCTTTATTTAAAAATGTTACCTAAAATAATCTTCTCTTTTAAAAGTAGCGAACACCGGGTTTGTTTAAATGTTCTTGCAGCTGTAAATAGTGTTATAATAGTAGTACTATAATTGTTATCCCATGGCATGGCAGGTGTTGCATGTTGGCACTGTGGGCATGACTGCTGTTGGTGAGCTTTTCCCCCATGAGACATCAGACGACATACCTCCAGTCTCCTGTGAAAACTCCCCGGCCTGTCAGAGCAGTGCCAGCACTGAGCCATTACTCATGGCAGATGCACTGTCACCATCACTCTCCCGCTCTCCCATTTATCCACAGCCCATTAGACGAGAAGTCAGGCGATGGAGCTCGAAGTTTTGGTTTCGGTGTATTCTCAGTCTAACCGCTGTCGACTTAAATGATCGAACGATCTATAAACCAGAGACAGGTATGATGTTGTTTTCAGACTGATTGGGGATCAGGGTTCAGGTCAGCTTCCTTATATAACACCAAGGATTTAAATTAGTTTCATTCTCTGAAAAGGTTTTCTTTTCCATAGTATAGCTGTGATTAGAGCTTGAGGTTATTACAGTGGAAAATAACCTCAAGGAAGAATTACAGGCATAATTAGGTCAACTTTTAAAACCAGAAAAATAAATGAAGAAAGAATATATGTGCATGAAGCGAATGGCCACTTTGTTAGATACACCTGTTCAACTGCTCATTAACTAAATTATCCAAACAGCAAATCACACAGCAGCAACTTAGTGTATTTAGGTATGTAGACATGATAAATGTGACCTGTTGAAGTTCAAATTGGGATTCAGAATGGGGAAGAAAGGTCACTTAATTGACTTTGACAGTAGCATAGGTGTTGGTGGCAGACTGGCTGTTCTGAGTATTGCAGAAACTGCTTATTTACTGCGATTTCCCCCACGCAGTCAACTCTATGGTTTACCAAGAATGGTCAGAAAAAGAGAAAAAAATGCATGAATGCACCTCATGTTAAACCTTGAAGCAGGTGGGCTATAGCAGCAGAAGACCACAACTGGTACCACTCAAGTCAGCTAAGAAGCTGAATCTGAGGCCATGGTTTGCACAGCCTCACACACACAGCCTACCCGAGTGTTGTTGCTGACCATGTTCATTCTATCTGAAGCCTTCAACCATGTTCTGATGGCGACTTCCAGCAGGATAGCACACCATGTCACAAAGCTCAAATCATCGCAAAATGGTGCCCTGAAAATGAAATCAACTCACTGCACTCAAATGGCCTCGACACTCACCAGATATGAATCCAATAGAGCACCTTTGGAGAGATGGAGGAGATGCATACTGTAGATGTGCAGCCAACAAATCTGCTGCGCCTGTGGGATGTTGTCATGTCAGTATGGACCAAAATGTGTGAGGAATGTTTCCAGCACCTTGTTGAATTTGTGCAATTAAGAATTAATATTGAAGGCAAACGAGATCCAACCTGTAAAGCAAAGTGCAACTAATAGTAATGATGAATTAATATAGTACATTTAATTTAATTTAATTTTTTTTTTTACTTTGCCATTTTTTAGGTTAATGTGATTTAATTAGTGACAAAATAATATGTTAGCATTATTGATACATTTGCAATTTTTTTCATAAACTTAATAGAATCCCGTTGAAAAAAATTACACTTACCATTTCCTAATTTCAAATGTCTTTGAATTCCTGTTCTTGTTCTAACAGATCCAATTATTTCATGTAAAAATAAAGAAAAACATTGTAAAAATTACATTTTATAATCATAAACTTTGAAAAATAAACTTCTCTGTTGATTAGTTGTTAAATTCAACTGGAAAAACATACAAGTATCCTACTTTAACTATTATGAGGCTCCCATAGGAGAACTTGTACATTATTACCTCCAGTATGCATTTGATGTGTCATTTTTCTTTCAGAATTGGTGTTTAATATATTGAAATTGGAAACAACAAGGAAACATTGCTTCTTTTGTTAAATTCGTCTACAGAGATTGTTTTTTTTTCTTGCCAGTACTACATAAGAACAATAAAGTATTCAGGTGCACATACTAATGAAGTCACAACAGGAGCATCTTGGGGTTTTGTCTTCATACCGGATTTACTCATTCGTGCTGTGGAAGCTGCAGCCGAATGAACACAATTAGCATCATAGTACATCATAGATCCTTCGGTACTCTGTGGGCTAATAGCACCCTGCGGCGATGGTGGGGTGGGAGAACATAAACATCACCCCTCATCTTTGCTGTACCGCTTGGCTCATGGCTGAATGTGTCTGGGTGGCTGTTTTCATTAACGGATTGGAACACATGAAAATTAGCATCAGTGGTTGAAGATTGATGAATTAGAGAATGGGGACAAGTTAAAGCCAGGGCGGGAGGGTGACACGTAGCTTCTACTGGAAGGTCTCTGATAGAGCAGATGCTAGTGTTCTCCTCTCCTTTTTTATACAAGACAGATGGTTTTGTAATTGAGTGTGTGTGTGTGTGTGTGTGTGTGTGCGTGTGCATGTGCGTGTGTGTTTTCCATTTTTGGAATATGATGTTGTTTCGGGAAGATGGAAGAGACCCAGTTTTGCTCAGTGAGGGGCTTTGAGGACTACAGCAAATAAGCTGTATTGTGTCAAGCAGATCTGATTTTCTGCAAGACTAAATTCAAGTATTTGATGTCTTTGCTAACGTAAACACCAAGCTAGAGCTTAAATTAAAAACAGAATCTCCAGCTAAGGCAGGGCGATATCTTGATTTGCCTTGATATCTTTGATTGTGTCTTGTTTTGTGATCAACTCAATAAGTTGCATCGTTCCAACTGTCGTAGGGTAGACAGTGAGCTAGAACCAGATTTTCATTTAAACAAGTCAGTCCTTCAAGCTAGACATATGAAAATGGTGTCTATTTGCAGCTACCAGTAGGCACCCCCCTCCTAAACCTACTTGACCCCTTTGAAAATGAGATGTTATATCTCAAGAGGCTTAATGCATTTTTAACTGCTCAGCAGACTGCATTCAGTGATAAACATTCAGGTTATGAAGGAGACATCTCATGGTTTTCTTAAAGAACTTCTAAATCTCCAGTGTTGAATGCCATGGATAACCTGCTCATGCAGGTTTGAAGCATGTTCTTTATGTTGTACAAAAATTGTATTTTAAACCAAATTGTGATATTTTTCCAACTTTAATCAAGTGGTTTTAATTCAGAAAAAAACGACGATATAACAGCGAGTTAGATCAAAATACAAAATACTAAAGTCCAAAAGACAAGTCTTGAACTTATGTGCAGCTTTGAGAGTTGGTTAATTTACTCCTTTTCCACATATGCAGTCTAATTTTATGAACTTTGTTGCCATAGAAAAACAATGGCTAACTTTTGATTACCTGAGAGAATGAAACCAGGTCTTATTATGCAGAGACAGCCACCTACTGGCACTATGAGACTGATAACGTCTATTCACTGGGCTGACAACATCCAAACCAAGTGGCAGGGACTGTGTACAGAGTTACACACAGAAAACAATATTGTCCTAACTGATTTATGGGCAGGCTGATATTATTGGCTAATATTAAATATTTGCCAATTTGTTGGTGTTTTTTAAACAATTTAATGTAAAGAAGAGCAAGGAGAAACACCATTCAACCGTGTTATAAGGGTTGATGTTGCATACTTTGTCCACAAGACAATACATGTTTGGAATGTCACAAAGACAACAACCAGTAAATCCAAGCAGAGTCAGGCAAAGCATATATCTCTATCTCTATATATATATCAGATTTTTTACATCACCAATTATCAGTATTGGTATCGTTCATAAAAAACCTAAATTGATATCGCTCTGCAAAAAAACACAGCTACAGTGCAGAGAGCTTAGAAAGCCTTTTGTGGAATTTGAAAAAAAAAGTTAAAAATATTTATTAATTGAATTATGAAAGGAAATGAAAGGTAAGGAAAGAGAAATGGGAAGGCACAATGCTGGAGAATAGAGTGAAGGAGCACAACAAGACTAAGATTAATAAAAGGATGCATGGCATAGCAATCTTGAACTCCTGGCTCACATGTATACACACATATTGAATCCTGCATGTGTCCACTAATATAGTAACACAACAATCAAGGCTAAATGATAATCAATAATGACTGTAACTATCTGCCCCTCAATATTATTTCAGGCCCTTTTGAATAGAAAGCAATCAGTAAGTGTGACCCTGCTTGTAGACTGCAGGTGAGTTGCTTGTGGGGATCAGGTGGGCAACAGATGGTAGAGTGGGTGAGAGCAGATGAGTTGCCAGACTGGTGGTAGATGTCACTTGCTGAGTGTAAAAAAAAAAAAAAAAGTCCAACATGTATTTCTGAAGGGCTGATTTGATTTCATATACTGAGACATATGCACAGTTTGTTTAGATATGATTATCTTCACAACATAGCAGATGCCTCCAGATCTCTTAAAACCACATAGATTTCCACTTCTGACAAACTGCAAATTCTTCCAGTTCCTCTTATCCCTGAAGTTTTTAAAATATGCTGTTAAGGAAACAAAGGAAGCATGCTCAAATCCCGGTGGTGTGAGCTTAATTCATTGTATAGGCAGCTTAAAAATAAAATTACCCCCAGGCAGCCGAATCTTTGTCACAGCTCTAAAATGATTAGTAAGGATTTAAGTCAAAGAAGCCATTAAAGAACCTCTTTTATCGCACCAGACATCCAATTGGTTCAAGGCACCAGCATCACATGACAATTGTGAACCAACCAGCCTTAACAATGACTATTAAGGCTGTATTTATAGGGTATAATTGAATCTGGCAGCTTTTCACTACATATGCAGCTGCAAATAACTGCATCATCACTTTATATAGGAGTGGAGGAATTTTATCCTAAAGTTTTCATACTTGATTTGCAGAGTGTGTAATTATGCATTGCTTTTTAAGCCCTTTCACTGACCTGAATCAGACAGTGCTCTTACCACACCTACACCAGCCCGAGTAGCCTACACCTGCATGGAAGACTGGAGTCGTTTCCTCAGGAGAAAGTGAGCCCGGTCCCAGTTGCTCGTGGGGGTTACTCTGAAATGAGCGTCTGCTAATCGTCAGTATAGGAGTGGTAGAAGTGCTTCGGTTCAATGGAGCCCACATATGTCCTCAACCCTGCTTGTCTGACCTCGGAGAACGTCTCTTCTGAGCACTCCCTCAGTAAGAGTCCTCGGCTTGCACTCAAAGAATGGCTTTGTGGAGAAAAATAAACTGTGCAGTGAGCAGATGAGCAGGATCGAGAAGACAAGCGGTTCTCAGTGTGGAAAAGCTATCCATCAGCAGACTGATAAACCTATTAAACCCTCAAGTTTGTCGGCCTTGATGATAAGAGATAAAAAGAAAGGCATCTGTCATGTT
>NW_005187415.1:4022887-4025602 GCF_000239375.1 Pundamilia nyererei
ATTCAAACTTTAATTTTGTTTGAACCGGATGAGTTATATGCTCAGATGCTTAAACTGCACTATGGAGAGACTGGAAATCCCCATGCTGTTTGAACCAACACAGATCTTCCATTGTCACCACAATAACACATATAAGGTACCAAGTTGCATTTAATCTGCTAATGCAAAATTACATACTCTATTACAATTGCTAGAAAAATTACAACAAATATACAATTTTACCTAAAAATATGCTTTTATGATAATGCTTTTTTGTGCACCAATCCATTTAAATGTACTTCCAGCATATTTTTTTTGTTAGCCGACTTGATGAAAACCAGGCTGCAGAGTCTGACTTGCCGGAAAAGAAGAAGTCTTGTCCCTTTTTTCTTACTCAGCATTATTTTTATGCATTTGTGTGACTGCATTTATACGTCAGTAGCATTTCCCATCAGCAAGAAGGCTGCAGACTGTGACTCTAGCTGCTCTGACCTCTCTGTCTCCTTCACCTTCATAGCTGCTGAGCTGGTGTGTTTTGGGACTGCCAGTTACTCTGTACTGTCCTTTCAGTGCCAGGTTGTGTTACTCACCTTGGCTGACAAATGCATCATTGGCTATTGTCATAGCACTTTATCTTATTGGAGCTTCACAGACAGAAGAGAAGAACACTTTAATAGAATATGTCTCTAATGTATTGATTTTATATTTTGCTTTATTCTGCCTTAGTTGCTTCTGATAATGCTCATCTGTTCAGCAAGAAGCAATTTTGTGAATCTCAGTGGCTGATACTGATCAAAGGATTAAACAGATTACAATCAGGCAGTTTCCTACTAAGTGAGCTACTAGATCTTCTGCAGTCTTTTGATCTTTTGTATCTCTCTTCTGTGGGAAAGAGATAACCATGAGGCCTCTGCTGCAGATATAGTCTGCAGATACTCACAGGAAGATTGAGATCAGACAAGCTACCTCCACGTAAGCAAACTGTATGATATGCTAACTATATATACTATAGTATATATCTATAAGCAAACTTCCTGTCCTATAACAAAATAATAGTGTTGGTGGTACTGGAAAGAGCTACAAAAATTAAATGAAAATGAGCTGCTGTACATCCACCTTTACCTGACATATTATACCAAATAAAAGAAGGTGCAACAGATTTATATCAATATAAATTAAATTTGTATATTAAACATGTTAGTGACTTTCACCATATTCCAGTACAATTTTTACTTCATCAGATAACAGGACATCAATCCTTTACTCTTTTCCAATCACTCCCATAATTTTCCTTGAAACTGCTTTGATCGTTTGCTAATACCGAGGCTGCTGGCTTGTGGCTGGCTGTGAACCCCGGGGAACTTTAAACCTAGCAACCTCTTTAAAATTTTGCTTTTCAGCTGGGTGAAGGTGATTAGGTTTGCTGTTACAAACTCTGTGTCTTCTCTCACAGTGAGGAGCTTCCATGGTAACGACATTTCTCTGTGACTGTGCACTCTGCTAGTTGTATCATTGTACAAGCCTTACGACATCATCACCAGTCTGGGCTAAGAACACTGGAAATCATCCGATTGCGGTCTCTGCTCGGTCTGTCAGTGCATCTCTATGTACCAGAATTTTTTAAGTTGAAAAAATAATAATTTTAATTTAAGTTATGTAAAGCTTTTTTCCTCCAGCTGATATACGTCATATATTGTTACATATCTTCCTTTGGTAATTCTCTCAACAGAAGAAAAGTAACGTTATGAATTATGGGATTTGAATGCATCCACATTATTTAAACTATAACTACTTCCATGACTGGAGGGACTGCATACATCTCTGCACTTCTCAGTTTGCCGAGCATTCTTTTCCCCCTTGTGTCCTTCCAAGCGTTTTCCCACCGTATGCACACTGCTGGTATTGACCCACAACCCACTCCATCTCTCCTCCACTTTCAGCTGTGATCTGTGACTCACAAAGCCTATTTAACCTTTACTCACTGGCTGCAGGCTGTTTTTTTTTTTTTTACTTGTTTGTTTCTTTGTTTCTAGTTTTTATGGAAATGTTGTAGAATGTGGCTTTTGGCAGAGTCCAAGTGTGTGTGCTGTATATCATGTGGGGCATTTAACCATAAAGACCTTCTTCCCCTTTAAGCTATTAAATGACAGCATAAAAGACCCCAGGTTGTGATAAATGCAAAGGCACAGGAAACCACTGTTGCTTTGTTATATATTATTTCAAGCCAGGCATCCGTTACAGCTATGTGATATACCAGCTGCAAGATAGTCAATCCACAAAAGGACCCTCAATAAGTGGAAGACCAGCTACATTTCTAAAGCCGGTATCATGTACTTTTCCCATGGTAAGCTCGTCTGGGTTCACATTCATATAGGCAGGTAACACAAGCTATCAGGTGACAAGGGAGTGTCTTGTCAGGGTTGGATCACATTAACCGTCACTTTTTCGGTCAACAATGATAGCAGCCACTAGTGCCATATCAGTGGTGTTATTATGGCCTTAATACCATACTCATGGATTTTGTTATATTCCCTTATCCATTTGCCAGTGTTTATAATTTCTTTCAAAGCTGGTTATTTGAAAGAAGGCATGACTAAAAGAGTGTGTACCTTACATTAAGATGTAGCTCATTATGATTAAAAGACAGGATACAACACTCTTTGTGACATCACGCTCCTACCATTGTGGATCCTGTGTTTCATAAATATTGCAGCATTGCCTGTGCTCCTCCATCTT
>NW_005187415.1:4027328-4047526 GCF_000239375.1 Pundamilia nyererei
CCCCCCCCCCAATGCTAACGTTAACTCAGCACTCAACCACACACCCGGAGGATGTTCATATTGTTGCTGGGGACAAGGTATGTTTTACAGGACACTGGGCCATGTGTACAGTAACAACGAGCAGGTCTACAGAGCAACATGGCTCCCGCCCTAGGACAATCTGAACACCACTCTCTGCTCCTCATCCCTGCCTACACCCCCCTCAGGAAACAAACCCCTCCAAGTACCCAGGTCATTAAAACGTGACCAGATGATGCTCTCCTCCAGCTACAGGACTGTTTTGATCTGACAGACTGGAGACCTTCACTCAGTCTGTACTTTTCTACAGTTAGTGCTGTGTAGATAATATGACAGTGACCAAAACCATCTGGGCTTTTCCTAACCGAAATCCTTGGATGAAGAGTGATGTAAAGGCTCTGATTAGAACTCGTAACGCAGCCTTCAGGCGGAGGGACAGTTCTCTGTACAGCACCGCCAGAGCCAACATGAGGCTGGGCATCAAACAGGCCATGGAGGTCATCAGGACGAGGATAGAGGCTTCTTCACAGACAACAACCCCTGTGAGGAGAGCCAACCAGGCCCTCATCTACTACAAATCAACTACAAATGCCAGAACCCCCCCAACCCCTGACAGCAGCCTCAAACGCAGAGCAGTTAAACACCCTCTTTACTCAACCTGAGTAAAGAGGGTTCCTCTAGAAACATGAGGTCAGGAGGATGGTGAGAGGCTGGGGCTGTGGTTAAAGCCTGCGCAGAC
Source organism: Pundamilia nyererei (assembly GCF_000239375.1). Classification (NCBI taxonomy): domain Eukaryota; kingdom Metazoa; phylum Chordata; class Actinopteri; order Cichliformes; family Cichlidae; genus Pundamilia; species Pundamilia nyererei. The sequence continues at coordinate 4,028,086 of NW_005187415.1, forward strand.
CAACTGGCAGGGATCCTCACCAGGCTATTCCACCGTTTCCACCTATTTGAAGGCCTCCACTATCATTCCCATCACCAAAACGACAGCCTTGATGAGACCTATAGCCCTCATGTCTGTAGTCATGAAGTGTTTTGAGTGGATAGTGTCTCAGCACATCAGAGACGGTCTACTTCCTCTGTGTCCTGAGGAAGAATAACCTGGATCAGAAGCTGTTGCTGGCCTTCTACCGCTCCTCAGTGGAGAGCATGCTCAGGGGTGGTTGGTACTCAGGGCCCACTACTGAGAACAGGAAGGCTGCGCAGAGGGTAATTAACACAGCCCAAAAAAACCATTGGCTGCCCTCTGCCATCCCTGGAGGCTGTCACCAGATCCTCCTGTGCACATTTGACATGAATTTTCATAAGTGCAATTTCCAGTTATATCTAAATAAAAATTATTTTGTGCCTCAGAGAGCAGCTTCTGAGGAGAAGAGGCAGTAGCTCATGCCATGCGTTTTTAGTAGGCTCAGGTTTATGATGATGTAGATGATGTAATGTTCCTGACTTCAACATAGGGGTTTATGCTGCAGACAGCCTAGGAGCTATGACTGTAGCATCCAGGAAATGCAAAAACATGCAAATATGTATCTTATCTCCTTGCTTAGGAGCATTGCTTCTTGGTGAATCAAAGCCAGGCTAAAAGACACTGCACTGAATAATGAATTATTGAGTGCTTTTCCCCTCTTGTCACTTGCACTTGCAATCGTCCATGTTATAGAGGCACATTTTGAAGTGGTAGCGATATACTGTTGTTTACCTCTCTGTGAAATGGTAGCTGGATACAGGCTCACATTAGGGTAGTGGTTCTGCTATTCTCTGTCTGAGAATATGTTTGTTTTGTTTTTAGTTTTTAATACTTCAAAATATAATCACATACTAGTATGTAGACATTTTCATTAACACCCTTCTGTTTGATGATGTGGACCTGGCATCACAAATCCATAAGTATCAGGACATCTAGTTGCGGATGCATTCAAATCACATCTAGACATGAAGAGTATTGATTCTGGGATTAGGGTTAGGGACCAGGAGTGCATCAGTGCAGCTGAACACTTTGCCCCATGTTTCCTTCACAACCTCATTAACACTGCATTGAGTAGAGTGGGTTAACTCAGTGTGTCTTTGATTGCCCAAATCTTTCCTGCTGTCATTATCATTGTCAACCATATTGCAATGAGCAAGAGAAAGCAGGACTTTCCTGCACAACACACTGTTTTAGTTATTTCTCTTTTGAACAAAGTATTATATCAGGATTACAAACAACTAGTAAATAGAAGGCAATCTGTTGTGGACTGTCCCAATGTAAACCCTGAGCTGCAATGCTGCGAGCTACACTCATTAGTTCTGACAGCATCTGTTTTTAGTAGTACTAAACTGCTGACTAGGGTCATTCTATAGAGATAGCTACAGCCTCTCTTTTACAGCTGGGTCCATGCTGTCTCGCCTACCATGGGCTCAGCTCCACTCTCCAACAAGGCAGTGAAGCCCCGTGGGCAGAACTGAATAATCTCTGCTTCTTTGTGTGTGTGTTATGTGAGATGTGCTGACAGCATGCTGCTGGGGTCTGCTACTTTGCTAAGTCCAGTAGTCCTAGTTTTCCCTGGTGTTATTGATCTCGGCCAAACAAGTGACTAAGCCCATAAACTCATCAGGAAAGTGTTTTCACAGGACAACACAGACTTCCATAGCTCCTTTTCTCCCGACAAGGAAGCTAGGTCCATGTTTTATTCTGTCTATTGGCAAAGTATGATATTTAAAAGATGATCAGTTGGTACTAACAGGCCCAAACTGTTACAATAAAATTATAGTATTCTGCATACCTTGGTTGTAATGAGGGGTTATTTGAATTACTGCAGTGTGGCAGTATTATTTAAGTAATTGTGCTCAAATAGTACTAATACTATTTAAAGTTTTCATCAACTGTTTCACACAAATTTTCCAATGTAAATCCAAAGCAGTGTGCTCAAAGATGCTAAAATGCTTAACAGACTAAGTGCACTTTGCTTGCGTGGATTCATCACGATGTAAAAACTGGCATCTTTACATAAATGTCAGTAAACCATTTGCTACTTTATTGATATAACTACTTTTTTGTGGCATAGTATCCAGTCTGAAGTTACTTAATTTAACAGCCCTAAAATGTCACCCTAACCAGTCAGCCGTGATGTGTGGCCATGGTGAAATACAAAAACAAACTACACTATAGAATACTGAGAATACAAGTCATGAATATTATTAAACCATGCCTAGCTCGACACAGTTCAACAATGGTGTTAATCGTGCTTGTGACTTGTCATTACTCCTGCTATGCCCATGTTTCCATTTTACTGGACCATTTGCTTTTTTTAGCAGCACAGCTGCCTTTTATAGTCACAGTGCTGATGATTTGCTGGAATGGACAGATTTGTAGACCTGGCCCAAAACGAGGTTTTTGCTAGTCTTATGAGGAATGATAAGAGGTTTGGAGAAGTGAAAGAAACAACACATGAAATCTTTAAATCTCCTCCATAAGCCATGGAAAGGTGTTAAAAGATAGCTATAGCAAGTCCCCAATAGTACTGAGATTGGTGTCAAAGAATGAGGCTACTGGGACACAGACACAGTCTATTATCTACAGTGTCACAAATGTATCAAAATACCTTAACAGCTTTATCCAAATGATGGCAGAAGTGTGATATTAGCCTGTTTCAAACCTGCCAATCTTTGATAGGTTTGTAGGTCCCAGACTGATGTTTGCTGTCTGGTTTATTTTGTGTGCTAGAATTTGACTTTAGATCAATGTTGTTTGATTAAGAATTTGTTTAATCAAAATCAAGGCAAAGGTAGGAACCAAATAAAGGAGGTTTGCGGTGTGTGTGTGAGCCAAGTGTATGCACTGTATGGAATCATCTGTGTCCAGTTCATGCAACAGTGGTCCTGCACACTGCAGCAAGGAAACAACAGCATCACTGTATCACTGAACCATGAAAGCATCCAAATAAGTTATACCAAGCGTCATAATTTTCTGCACAGGTGAGGGCATGACTCATGGCTGTCAGATAATAGGAAGGCCTCAGGCAAATTTGCACATTAGCCTTCCTTTGTTATCCCAGACAACGTTGTCACATTAACAAAGCCGAGAGCCACAGAACTGAAAGCCATGCGAGCGGCAACTGAGATTTATTTGACCCCATGGCCAATAAACAAATATAGCACTTCGAAATGCAGAAGAAAAACAGACAAACATGTTAATGCATTTATGGCAAAGATCTGCTGCTGCTTAGATATCCCCCTGCTTTGTTCTTGTTCAGTGAGAGTGATATGGAGCTCAAGTACACATTTTAGAGCTTTCCCCGGAAAGAGGGGTTCACAGAAAGACAAACCTAAATCTGATTGGTAGCCAGTGTAGCGACTTTAAAACAGGGGTCATGTGAGCTCCCTTGTTCGAACGGGTCAGTAGCCTCACTGCAGAGTTTTGAACAACCTGTAGATGAGCTAGCCCTTTCTTGTTTAGACAAGTGAACAGACTGTTACAGTAGTCGAGTCTTGTAGAGATAAAAGCATGGATTATCATCTCAAGTTCACTTGTTGACACGATGGATCTAAGTTTTGAAATGTTCCTCAATTGAGAAAAACAGGTTCTTAATATCTGATTTAAATGTTCCTCCAAAGAAAAAGCTTCATCAAAAATAACACCTAGATTTCTAAGGTTATGCTTCTGTGAGGAACCTAAATCACCCAGTCACTGTTTAATATCAGGTATTGCGCTGTCTGGTGCAATAATCAAAGTTTCTGTTTTGTCTGGGTTTAGCTGTAAGCAATTGTTGTTCAACCATTGTTTAATGTTGGTTAAACAGTCAATCAGAGCGGAGAGCTTATTAACTTCAGAAGGCTTAAATGAATGGTTTAGCTGAATGTTGTCAGCAAAAAGATGATAAGATAAATCTTTTTACATCAGGAAACTGCTGTATTATCTTAAAGGAAAAATATATATTAAAAACAGAATAGGTTCCAGCACGGAGCCCTGAGGAACTCCACATATGAGTTGATTACCTTTACAAAAATATTGAAGGTTCATTTAAAATAAAATGCCTGTCACATACTTTTTAAATGTACCTAACATAAAATATGTTCTATATTGCATTAAAAAAAGAAAAAATTGTAAACAAACATGCAAAAAAAATCCACATAGAATTCTCTTTGTGAGTATTTCACAAACGTTCATGAGGCCTGGCTGGCATATCGACTTTTTAAAGGACATTATCGTTCCAATAAGATATAGGCTGGGCTGATATCTTAAATAAACAATTAATCAATGGCTGAGCCACAGCTTGATTGAGTGTTTTCAAATCTTATTTAGTCACTGTTCAGATCCCTGAAGTGGCCTTTTAAAGCACTTAGCCACGGGTATTTAGTCCCTGAACATAATCCTTTTTAACATTGCCTCATTACACTGACTATGTAACATAAATGGAGAAGAATAGGTTAAAAAATAGGTGCTTAATATTTTTATTTTTAACTAGAAAAATCATTCATAACATAATGCTAGGGCACATGTATGAATACCACACCTGCTGTGCTTTCAGTAAGCACATCCTAATAAACACACTAATAAACAGGAGCTAGAGTCTCCTGTGCAGGATGGCTGTTCCTCCAAGGTGTTCGTTTGTCTGGAGTAAGACTGACAGGAGAGGGAGAAATGTGCTTCTTAGTCTGATAAAGCTACAATCAAGCATCAGTCTTCATGCGGTGCCTGTCTTAAACCAAAGGGAAAAAGTGATATCCCATTTGCTTTAATCTCTTGGTTACAGCACACTGCCAGGCAGATCTGCACTTCGCTGACACAGAAAGCCTTTGTATGAGCTTCTCACTTCCTCATCACAGCTTTAAGCCTGAGAACTTTTTTTTTGTATTTGAGGAGTTCTAAATTAATGAGATCACTTAGAGAAATCCCTCTCCACTTCTGTTACTAATATTAGGAGGCCTCAATCCTCATCTGTTCTTCTTCTGCCTTTTTCTGTGTGAGGTGGAAGACATGCAGTCAATATTAGATGTCTCCAAGGCGTCCTATAGGGCCATATACCTCTGCTGTTTGCTCACCCTTTTTTAAACAAGCCTTTTGTTCCTCACACTCTCATTTCCACCGTTCTGTTTCTCAGTGTCCTCCACTCGTTTTCACTCTCATTGCTTAGTTCTACATCTGTCTCCATCTTTGCTTTTCCTTACATCCCTTTTCTGTTGTTGCTTTCGTTAAGAGGGTCTCCGGGGTTCTGGCTGTATGGACTTTTTTCAGCATGTTTCTGACGAGTTGCATCCTACTCTGTTAAGTTTTCATATGCTACTCTGTTTGACACTCTCTATGGCGACACTAGTTAAAGCTCTGTGCGGCCTCGTTTTTTATAGCAGTCATACTGTAATGCATATTCAAGATATTTTAAAACCAAATTGTTCTCACAATGTCCAATACTGGTTTAGACCTGTGCCTCATTCACCAGAAAGGGTGACTAAAAGGTCTCTTTCAATACAAATGTGCAGCTCTTTTACTGCGCTGCTTTACTTGTGATGAAGGCTGTGTTTGTGTAGTGGGGCCTACCCCAAGAACTATATAACCTTCAATATATCATTATATATTAGCTCTAATGTATGCTGAATTGATTAAAGCTGGTCATTTGTTGGTATGCCAGTGAAAATGGTGTTCTATTTCTTTAGTTGCACGCAGGCTTAATAGCTCCAACTTCACTGTGAACCCAGTACTCTTGTGTTTGTGTGTTTTTTAAGCCCTACATTAAGAGCTGTTGTTCAAATTTTCAGCCTTTTGTTAACGTTTACACAAGTTTTTTTAAATGGTGGTTTAAGGTTATTTATACATGTGTGTGACCCATATACTGTAAAAGATATAAAAGATGGGTGTGGAGTGCTGTTTTGAAGCTCTAATATTGCAATTTGTTGAGTGTGAACTAACCGTATTTGGAGTGGATATAACCAACTTGGTTAGCAAGATGCGCAGATAAAGATACTTGCTAATTAGTGCAGACGTGGATAAAATAATACAAATATTTAACTGACCAGAAAGCGGAGCACTGACTTCTTAAATAGTATTTTTGATACAATGAATGAAACAGCAGATCCAAAATGCTCCAGAAAGTAACAGCACAGAAGGATTTGGTGTGGAATTTGTTTTAAATATAAAAGTAACAAAATCCGGTACTAGTACTTTCAAAAGAAACTGCCTGAAAAATGTCTGTGATGTTGACATGACTCTTACAGTGATAATATGTTATAATTTTACATGGTATTTGATTACCGATTAGAGTTAAATGTTAAGGTTTCAGACATACTATCTGACATAACATGTTTGTTTATGATAGGGGCTCAGCTTGATCTATGCTAGAGAACAGGTAGACTGAAGTTAGCATGCGTGTCAATGAATTTAGCTTCAAATCCAGTACACTCAGCTTTTAGTTGTATTTTGGGTTTTACCAGGGTTTTCTTCAGGTTGGATGCGTTGCCATATCCAGCTTTACATTCCGCAATAAAGATGTTAAAGAAAGCATTTTCTGCACTGAGTTTTGAAAAGTGTAACCACACCTGACATTTCAGTCTTTGGTTTGCCACCGCCACCATTGACCCACGTGTTTGTTTGGTTTCAACATGTCACAGGAGTGACCACACATCCCCTCGCTGTCTTTATTCCTCTAACCCCGGTGTGCTCTGAGGTTTGGAACCAGCTGATTTAGTGTGAAACGGTACTTTAGGAATGGCAGTGGATCATCTACCAAGGTTGGTAGATCGATCCATCGACTTCTTCCATCTACATGTTGAAGTATTCTTACTGAATGTTCAATTGAGCCCGATGCATCCATGTGTGAGTCTGTGCAAATGAGACTTTTATTAGGAAGTGCTTTTTTGGTCTCAATTTGAGAACAAAGGTGTTATATAAGTACCAGCCCATTTACCATTTAAGTTGGTACTCAAACCTACGGCTCATTGACAGATCAGTTTGGTTAAATGGACACCTACTGTAGTAGACAAACAGTGGTCAGCACAGACATGCCCATCAAAAATAATGCATAACTTATATAAGACATATGTAGCTGAAAAATAAAAAGTTGTCATGAAAGGAAATTTAGATTGAGAGATGAAAACTATATTTTGTACAACGCTATAACCACATTTATTTTTCATAAATAAATTTGGGCCTTTTAACAGAAAAGATTCGTTTATGTGAAGTCAGTTTTAAGTGACAAATAAACAAACCACCATGTTGGTTTCATTCAGCCCCGATGTTGCCGCTTGGTTAGAACACTTAGTGTAAGCACTTAAGTGTCGACCGTGCTGGGAGAGCACTTAGCCTGCTAGACCATAAAAGACCACAACAAATGTAGTTCTTCAGTTTCACACCAAAAAAGGCAAATCCCTCAACAATAACATGGATTATGAAAAAAGTCCTGCAGTCTAAAAACTCCTGTAGATAAAGATTTTTACAGTGTGGTCTTTGCTTTCATGTTCTAAGTTTGTTATTGAAATCTGTAATAATAGTTAATTTAGGACATCATAAGATTCTTGTCAGATTGATAGAGCAGCTGTTATCTCTTGTGGAGTGTCACTGAATAGTAAACTCAAACAAGGTGCTTAATTGCATAGATCTGTGGTCTGTGAAGGAAGTAAAATGTTAAAGCTTTAGGGGTAGGAGTGCATGTTTATGTTAAATTAAGTTTTACAGCCCAAATGAGCATTTCCATATAAAGCCTGCAGGAATCCAGACACTCACAACCCTCTTACTGTGACTTGACTGTTAAATCAGAGTCAGAGTATTTCATCTACACCAGTTTTGGCTCATTGGCTCATCTTGCACATCATTTCTTTCCCTACAGTCGGCCTGTTTCTTCTTCTGCTGCTCCAAACACGTTTTTACTCCCTCCCTGCTTCACCCGTGCTTTCATCCTTCTGCTGGGACATTGAGATGAGTTTGTTGATTGGATCAATCCCCAGAGAGCTCATACCTGGATTTCTTTTTTTACAGTATGCATCACCCAGCTGCAGAAAGCTCAGTAGAGAATCAGCCAATGAAACTAAAAAGCTGCTTCCTGCTGTTCTTTAATCTTGATTTATCTTTCTTTCTCCTCCGTCTCTGTGTGTATGTTTGACATTCTTGATGACTCCATTGTGTGCGCTGTGCGGTGTCGAGTGGGAAAAGCACAGATGGGAGAACTGCCTCTTTAACCTCTGAAGGAAGAAATAAACTTGCGGGAGGTTATAAATCTCTCTGATTAAAACCAGCTCCTCTTTGGCGGCCCTTTTCTGTGTGGGACTGGACTATGTGTGCTGTCTGTCATCTGAAGGATGCTCACAGACTGTTAAAATTAAAAACCCCTTAGAACAGTCATGGTAACCAACCCTCCCTTTCAGTCTGTGTCTCTAGCACACACACAACCATTACAAGGGAATGTATGGGTTTAAATCGTTGTGGGGGAGGCTTCAAAAGCAGTCTGAATGGTCAAACTGACACTGACTTGTGGCCTTTTTTAATGTAGCCGGATCATAAGAAATACCATTATATAATTTCCATCTGTCTGGACTGCATAAGCTGTAAACTGAAAGAGGTTCAGCCTGACAGGAACTGGTGGTATCTTCAACATTTAAACTGCAGCACTTGTATTAATGGTGGGATTTGCTTAAAAAAAAAAAATCAAATACAGTTTTAATTTCTCTTTGCCCAAGGGAGCTATACATCTATACAACACTATGAATCGGTCCACTGAACCCAACCAGGCTAGCATCTTAATAAGGTCATTTGTCATTTTCTGTCTCTAAAGGAACATGTAGACTGATGTGCATGGGCACAATCACAGTAGTAAACAATCACAGCAAAATGTCATTACGCACAGATGGTATGTCTGAAAAAGTGCACAAAAAAAGCATCTATAGATAGACATTTGTCACTGTTCGGGTGCTACATCCAATGGAAGCACTCGTTTTTTGTTGTTTTTTTTCTTCTCATCTCACAATGAAACCAAAACATGGTCGCAAATACCTGCAACTCTTTCTTATTGTTGTTGTGGGACCGAAAGCCTGTATTTGCTCCTCCCACTCTGGCTTCAAGTCAGATGGTGTGTGGAGATCAAATGCAAGCGAGTAAGACTTGATGGTATACTTGTCTGGACACAATATTTCACTACTTTAAAGGTAGGGAGTGAAGAGGCCAGGCAGTCAGGGCATGTGTTAAGTGTGCTTTTCAGGCAGCTGCCACCATCGCTGATTGCTCTGGCCCCCTTGGCCTAAGGGATTACAGCCCACACTCACAATTTCTATTCATGCCTGGGGTCAGTTATTCTATCACAGGATGAAAAATCCACACACCGATACATTTAGATGCTTGCAGTTTACTGGCTCCCGGTGGATTCATAAACTCAGAAGGCTAATTGAAACAGGAGCTAGATAATAAATCAAAGCGGTATTTCACCAGGCCTTGGCATATATATGACTTTAATAATCCAGAATGGTGATCACAGTTTAGTTGGTGTAAGCACATACGTAGAGAAACAGTGGCCTTCATCATCGGAGCTTACAGTTCACATACATACTGTTGTCACAGAGTTATTTTAGTTTCTTTGAGATCAGATCTGTTTCTACTTCATGAATTCTTCTCAAGGTGAAGTGAAAATGTTTACTTAAGACTTTGTTCTGTGTGTGAGGTAACTTGTCTCTTGTCCTGGGTTTTAAAAATAATTCCCATTTGTTTAAAATGAAATCAGTGAAGCACTTGGAGAAAACAAATTTTGGCAAATCACAGAAATTAAAAGATAAACAACAATGTGAATGTGAAAAATACAGATTTTTCTTACAGGAGTAAGGAAAAGGGAATTTGGTCAATAACCTCAAACAAAGCACAGTACATTTCAAAATATTCAAGAAAACTGTTACTGCTAAAGGTGGAAACAACAAACTTGTTACACCACTTGAGGTAAAATCACTCTGTTGAGGAAAACCAGGCTACAAAGGTATGCGAGGATGAGATGTTAGCAGCTGGTGATGTGTTTAAGAAAACAAAAAACTCAACCCAGCATCGTGGGATCGCTCATTCATGTGAAAGGAAAAGCAAATGGTGCATTGAAATTACTGATGCGGTTATATATTCTTTGGCTATGGATTTTGGTGGAAACGATGGAAAAGGAAGACTGCAAGCAGCTGGTTAAACATTTGAAAATTTAGAAATCCCTGTTTTATGTACTGAGATGTTAATTTAACTTTTTTGTCTTAATTCTGTTCAAATATTTCTAACTAGTACACCTGCTGCTCTGACAAGGATCTTCTAGTTTCTGCTTTTTGTGGGGTTTTCTTTTCTTGTTGACCGGTGATATTGAAACCTCTTTTAACAAACTATTCTAAATTACAGGTTCTGATTTATTTAATGTTCTATTGAATTTTCTATTTCTATTTTTTTCTTTTGTTTGTTTGTTTTTTTTACCTTTACAAGCAATCTTGTTTCTGTTTGAGCCAAGTCAATCTTATGTTTTGGCTATGTATGTCAGCTGGCTCCACACTGAAAGGAGCCATCCATCCATCCATCTATCTCCTTAACCCAGGTCTCACCAATAATCACTATTTTTACATCCAATTTATGAAGCTATTGAAACCAGATTTACTTTATGCTAAGTTGACTGTTTGAACACAAACCTACATGCACCCCCAAAGTTTTACTATAGTTTGGTTTGGTCCCCATATGTTTAAGTGTTTTCTTGAAAGGGAAACTGTATTCTTTATTCTTCTCTGCATGTCTCTTTTTTGTCTCCATGGCAACCTGCTAGAGCATGGGGTCAGCTCTGCTAGCTTTGCTCTTGTAGCACCTCCCAGCTCTCCTCTCCTCTCCTTTTATACTATATGTGTATCTCTCTCCATCCCCCTCCTTGCGCTAAGATGATGAAGCGCTTTTAGATTTGCAGATTAAAAATGGATGCTTCTGATTCCCGCTCTCTCTTCATTTTTTAATGTTTGTTCTTCTTCTCTTTCTCTTAAAGCACTCTTTCCCCCTCATCGTCCTCGCTCTGCCTTTTTTTTATAAGTCTTGCTACATTCCTGCCTCCATTCATTAACATCTCACACTGTTTCTTCCTCTTTCCCTGATCTGTACCCCCTTTTGTCTCAGTTCAATTTGTTTCAACTCAGCTGAGATAAGATCAATGCAGCTCAGTTCAAATCGGATCAGATCAGTTCACAATGAAAAATTCATTCAGCTTATCCTGACACATTTAAATCAATGCACTTTCAGTCATCTTCATTAAGATGAAATCGATGCAGGGTTTGTTTAATTATAAGGTGAGGTTATACAACAACAAACTGCCTTCCTTTTTTTATTGTTTACTTCCTTCAGATCACATTTTGGGCTTAGGCTGGAACATCCAGGTTCTTCCTCTAAGTGATAGCATCTAAGTAATAGATCAAGAACCCTTTCTCATCTTTTTACATCATCTAGTAAATTCAAACAGCTCAACCTCGCTTTATTGCATGACTCACCATCTTTCCCATCTGAGCTAACTACAGTTTTAATGGCTTCAAGTCCAAATGTGCCACCGTCCTTTGTCTGTCACATTTGTTTTGCTAATATGAGATGAATGGAGTATCTCTCAGGAGATTATGATAATGCATTCACGGTCACGAAGGGACGCCCGTTTGGGGGAAGCAGAGGTCGCTGCGTGCAAGTGCGTGTATGGTGGTGGGTAACCTTTCATTGTGCGTGTGTCCCTACTGGAGATAAAAGTAATAAAAATGACAGGAGAGATTTTGGTTATTGATTGAGGTCCTTGTGTTCAGCAATATGCAGTCATTTACTGGGTTTTCCCTGGAGAGATAAGTGGAGGTGCCCACGTATTTATGTAGTGCTGGTGGGTAACGCTGGCCTCGTGCAATGAATGAATCAAAGAGGTCTAAATAAGCGTTTGCCAAGTGTATTTAGTTAATTGAAGCTTCTGAGTCTTTTTGAAATCCAAGGTCTTTTTTGAGAGCAGTGAACACGTCTTTTAACTCCAAATCCTTCCCTCTAACATGATGCTGATTAGGTTTTTGGTCTGAGTTGGCATAAATGGAAGCTGTGATAGACTTTAAATAGACTTATAATTTCTTTGCCAAATATTATGCAGTAAAAGCACCCTTGCTACATAATGTCAAAGGAGTCAGCGTCATTCTCCATGAATGCTTAGACGTTAATTATTTATAGTATTTCTAATCTGAGGTAAACTCCTTATTTATAGTCATTTTCGTCTTGTTTTTTCAGGTTGAAATATCCGTTGAAGACAAACAGCAGCTGAGAATAAATCCTCGGAGGTGAGTCAGAGATTGCTTCTGAGTATATTTTGACTGCTCGACTACATTTTCTCCACGATGTGCCAATTTACATTTTTCTCTCTTTAATGAGTGATATATTATTGAATTTAAAAGTAGCATAGAGATGTAAAAAATCATTATATAGGGAGAGGTTTAAGCCATTAATGGGTAGCTAAGGTTATGTCATTATGTAGTTGATGATATGGCAGCATGAGAGGAGACAGCAGTCTGAACGAGTTCTATATATATGATGAAATTGTGAGTCTGAATGATGGTTTGTTCCGGTTATTCCAATGTGAGTGACATGTGACATTCTCGGGATGCTGACCCATTCTTCTTCTGTAAATGTGATTCAAAAATCTGTTTGTGTTACGCTTCTCTGAGAACAGGTTGAGCAAGTGGCTGCTTGTTCACATCATTTTCTTAACAATTGTGAAACATCTTTTGAAATGTTGATTTTAAATTTCCTCAGTTATTCTAATTGTTTATGTGTATAACTGATAGAATAATGCTTCTACCTATAGAGTAGAAGAAGAGGGTCACCCAGGTTCAGTGACTATAAAAAGTGCTTATGCTTTGCTCTGATTCACTTGTAATGCTACTGCAGCTACATGCTACGTGTGCACAATGATGTTACTGAATGTGTCAGCCAGCTTCTTCTTCGAATACCCCAGCCCCAGTTTTTGCTGATGGCATGTCTGTTCTAGTGCTTTTTTTCAGTTGGCATTTCTTTTTATATTTTCGTCTTAGTAATATGCTCCCATTGTGTTACGGTTAGTATCACTTCAAGGAGCTACTGCAGTTTTTGCAAAGCCATAAACTCCACTTGGTTGCAATTATACGCTAAATACATATTTTTTTCCTTTCTGACAGACGTATATATTACTCGAATGTATGACTCTAACAGACCTACAAATATAATTTGTACATACACATGACAGATCATTTTATGAACTTTACAAGTGGCTCAATCCCTGGCTGTACTTCAAATAAAAAGGTCAGTTAGCATAGATGAAAAGTGCTGAGTGTTGAGCATGACTCACAGCTGGCAGTGACTGATACCCTTTGCAGTCTTGGCTCTGCCCTGTTTGTATCTGCAGTGTATACAGGGAGTGCAGAATTATTAGGCAAGTTGTATTTTTGAGGAATAATTTTATTATTGAACAACAACCATGTTCTCAATGAACCCAAAAAACTCATTAATATCAAAGCTGAATGTTTTTGGAAGTAGTTTTTAGTTTGTTTTTAGTTTTAGCTATTTTAGGGGGATATCTGTGTGTGCAGGTGACTATTACTGTGCATAATTATTAGGCAACTTAACAAAAAACAAATATATACCCATTTCAATTATTTATTTTTACCAGTGAAACCAATATAACATCTCCACATTCACAAATATACATTTCTGACATTCAAAAACAAAACAAAAACAAATCAGCGACCAATATAGCCACCTTTCTTTGCAAGGACACTCAAAAGCCTGCCATCCATGGATTCTGTCAGTGTTTTGATCTGTTCACCATCAACATTGCGTGCAGCAGCAACCACAGCCTCCCAGACACTGTTCAGAGAGGTGTACTGTTTTCCCTCCTTGTAAATCTCACATTTGATGATGGACCACAGGTTCTCTATGGGGTTCAGATCAGGTGAACAAGGTGGCCATGTCATTAGTTTTTCTTCTTTTATACCCTTTCTTGCCAGCCACGCTGTGGAGTACATGCAGGACAATGTGATGGAGCATTGTCCTGCATGAAAATCATGTTTTTCTTGAAGGATGCAGACTTCTTCCTGTACCACTGCTTGAAGAAGGTGTCTTCCAGAAACTGGCAGTAGGACTGGGAGTTGAGCTTGACTCCATCCTCAACCTGAAAAGGCCCCACAAGCTCATCTTTGATGATACCAGCCCAAACCAGTACTCCACCTCCACCTTGCTGGCGTCTGAGTCGGACTGGAGCTCTCTGCCCTTTACCAATCCAGCCACGGGACCATCCATCTGGCCCATCAAGACTCACTCTCATTTCATCAGTCCATAAAACCTTAGAAAAATCAGTCTCGAGATATTTCTTGGCCCAGTCTTGACGTTTCAGCTTGTGTGTCTTGTTCAGTGGTGGTCGTCTTTCAGCCTTTCTTACCTTGGCCATGTCTCTGAGTATTGCACACTTTGTGCTTTTGGGCACTCCAGTGATGTTGCAGCTGTGAAATATGGCCAAACTGGTGGCAAGTGGCATCTTGGCAGCTGCACGCTTGACTTTTCTCAGTTCATGGGCAGTTATTTTGCGCCTTGGTTTTTCCACACGCTTCTTGCGACCCTGTTGACTATTTTGAATGAAACGCTTGATTGTTCGATGATCACGCTTCAGAAGCTTTGCAATTTTGAGACTGCTGCATCCCTCTGCAAGATATCTCACTATTTTTGACTTTTCTGAGCCTGTCAAGTCCTTCTTTTGACCCATTTTGCCAAAGGAAAGGACGTTGCCTAATAATTATGCACACCTGATATAGGGTGTTGATGTCATTAGACCACACCCCTTCTCATTACAGAAATGCACATCACCTAATATGCTTATTTGGTAGTAGGCTTTCGAGCCTATACAGCTTGGAGTGAGACAACATGCATGAAGAGGATGATGTGGACAAAATACTCATTTGCCTAATAATTCTGCACTCCCTGTACACTCAGCAAGTACAAGTAAGAAAACCGAGAACACTAGAATAAACCTTGTGGATGCTGTAACCTCTGAATAGCTACGACAACCCCATTAGCCTATGTGCGAGTAAACTCTATGGGCCAAAAGCTCAAGCTCAAAACGCTCAGTTTTAGACTGTTTTTTCTACTCTTGGCTCTGTATGCTGTCAGTAAGAGTAGATATCCCTAATATGGTTATCTCTGGGACACAGCACCACCCATAATCCTGGTCAACCCTTTTGTTTACAATGGGGAAGCCAATCAGAAGACAGCTGGTTTAAAAGGAGTGTGAAAGTAGCTGAAGTGCCCTATTTTCGACAATTGTTTTGAACTGTGAAACTGTGAATCGTGTAAAGCTACTCGAGTGCAAGACATGAAAATTATTATAACAGATCATTTAAGTTTGATTTTGTTTAGAGTAGTATGGTTATCTGAGACATTCACAGGTCAGACACGTGCTATAAAAGGTTTTTTGGGAACAGATTCAAGTGTAAACATGGAAAATCCTTAAGGTCACATAATAAAAACAGCCAAAGTCCCCATAAATCCACAGCCTAAAAGGCCAGCACGGGTTAGTGTAATTACTCAGCAACTGTTTGAACACAGGGGATTGTTTATGACTGGATAAATAGCAGCCACATGTCCTGGCATCATCTGCTGCTCACCTGATAATCAGCACACTCCAGTGCACATGCAGAGGACACACAAACAGACAGGAGCGTGGTGCATTGATGCGAATTAACACATTCAGATTAACAGTGCAGGGAGTTTTACAGTCATTCTCAAGTAGTAATGTATAAATGTTAGAAGGCTGGAAAGAATGTGATTGCTTTTGTAATACTGAGCAAATACTGAGGTCCACTTAGGAACGTAAATCTGCATTGCAAGACAGGAAAAAAATAAATAAATACAAAATAAATAAATAAATACTGAGCAGCAAATATAATGGCTTGTGAGTGGCACAGCCAACAGGCCACTGCTATACAGCATTCTGGGGAGCAATAGTCTTAGTAAGTAGAGCACACTCAGCAATTACATAACACATCACTACAGTGTTTCCACCTTCCGGCACTATCATTGTTACCTCAATAGTCCCATGAGAGCCCTCTACTATATTGCAGTGAGCCATAATTTTAACAGTGAGTCATTATCACAGCAGTTTATTTAACTGAAAAGAAGTCATGGAAAAGTGGTTTGAATTCAGTTATCGCAGGTTGCGATGATGGATCTCCTCTCCTCCCTGCCCTCTTCCTCCAGCTTCCTCTCTCCTCCTGTCCACCCGTCTCTATGAGTAATCCTTGCGAACAGATGGGTGGAGGAGAAAAAAAAGGGGCATGCCAGCTTGTTGCGCAGCTATAACACTGTCAATCAGTCCCCTCCCCCGTCCCATCCTGTCAACATTTCAGCCCGTTCCGCCTTAAAAATTTCCCACTTTCTTCTTTCTCCCTAATCATTTCATTCTCCCCGCCTGCCCCGATCGGACTGTCAGTTAGCCTGCCATCGGTTTGACAATGTGACTATTTTTGTTATGTCACCACTGCAAGAGCCATATGTGGGAATAAGTTAAAGGTGTAACAGTCTTGCCCCAAAGGATAAAAACAGCCACATGCTGGAAACAAAATAAATTATAGGACCCCACACAGTAAGTCATGTCAGAGTCACGTACCAAGGCCATGTGCATCTATTGATACCTTTTACCTAGCAGTAACCCCAGAGGAATACCAATGAATCTTGGCTCGGTTACAAGCCCAGCTGGGTTCATGCCCTGTCACATTGTAGCACTGTATTAGAATGAGACTGCCCATTGATTTTAGGGTCTGTTTTTTTAATGTCTAGTCTTTGCTTTTCAGTAAACACACTTTTTCACACTTTATACAGCCCCACCTCTGCAGTGCAGTGCCTTAATTGGTGTCAACTTATCTTTATTTTAAAACACTTTAAGATACATGATTTTAATGGTTTTCTGTGTAGTCGGAACCACTGTTTACTCTTCATTTTGCTAAATAAAACATTGCTTTTCATTTCATAGCTGAGAGATGGTGCAGATGATTTCTTTCCAATTTTACAAACGTAATCATTGATGGCAAAGACCTTGGCAATTATAGTAAATGCTTTGTGAAAGATCATTTTAGAATAAGAATACAGTGATTAGATGAAATGTTTTGGATTAACTGCAAAAAAGATGGATATTCATTACTAAAAATAAAGCAATTAAATGAGGCATTCATTGCATTTCATGCAGATCTTTCTGTAAATTATTGCAGCTCAAACTGACATTTATTGCAGTGAATGAACGAGTAAAATAATATGGCTATACAGGCTGTAAAATCTTTTGTTACATGATATCAACATATTTTTCAGGGTTATCGAGTTTTCCTCACACCACCTGTCACCCACACAAACACAAAAAAAATCACTTATGGATTGAGCCAGCACGGCCCCCGGCTCTGACTGAGCCCATGGCTTTTGACGAGATGACCTTAGACAGGCGAGACACTCGCAACTGATGCCTGCACACACCCAACCAGGCTGCCGGCAGCCAGCAGCAAGCATGTCCCTATGCACACAATATTCCAGATATCACAGACGTAAAATGTGACATCAGATGAAGCGAATTTTAATGACAGCCATCGTTAATAGCTTCTGATGAGTTATGCACGGATGAGAACCCCCCGTCCTTGTTTTAAGGCAATTATCATTTACAAAGCCTGTATAGTTTAAGTATATAAACTTGGTTTGATGGTACAACTAATATCGTCTGATGTGGGGTTTTTTTTTTTTCATGTTTCGATCTAAAAACAATCCCATTCTTAGTGCCATTAATCTTTTTGTCACAAAATGAACGTTGCAGTTTGTTTCCTTTGTTAGGCAGTGTGAATGATACCTTCAAAGTCCTCCCTAGCTATTTTCTCACTCTTTTACACAAATATGCCGGGAGCAAAGCTGTTAGCATTCACGTCTTGCAAAGGCAGGGCTCTTCTCTTTCCCTCAATAGGAAAAAAAAGGAAAGACAATAAGATACTCTTTTGCTTTGTTACAGTCAAGCTTTTATATCATGGGATTATGAGGGGTTGGATATGCATGGGAATTTACTTCAACAGGGTTGAATTTGAAAGTGGTTACAGGGTGGGGGGGGTCAAGCAGATTTACAGCTTATGTCCCCTTTTATGCAAGACAGATGTACAAACTGGCCAGTAAAACAGCACAGAATGACATTACATAAACCTAGTTTCACTTTGACTGCTCATTCATAAATAGACCTGTTGTCGACAGCTTTAAAGGCTTGTAAGGCACGATGTTTTAATCCTCAGGCAAACAGCGACCAACCAGTGATAATCCCAGTATGAAATACGGGGGGGCTCAGGTGACACTCACCAACCCATTCAGATATATAGCTGCTATGAGTTCGATCACTTCATGTCACCTGCGTGCTCCTGCACACTAGCACAAAAATCACAATTTTAAACAGCACAAAGCTAAAAAAAGAAAGCCAAGACCATCAGTCAGTGTGCCATGCATTTCAATGACATGAATATTCAGATACCTCAGAGGCAAATAAGGAAAAATCTAGTTGTGCGTGTTTATGACTAAAAACATACAACTAGTTTTGTAACTCGAGTGTTACCTTTTCTTTTATTTGACTTTAGCTTGTAGGGGCAACCATGGTTCAGGGGGTTGGGAAGCTCATCTTCTAACCGGAAGGTTGCCAGTTCGATCCCCTATTCTGTCTGTCTCGGTTGTTGTGTCTTTGTACAAGACACTTCACCTACCGCCTACTGGTGTTGGCCAGAGGGGCCGATGGTGCGATACGGCAGCTTCGCTGCTGTCAGTCTGCCCCAGGGCAGCTTTGGCTACAACTGTAGCTTGTCTCCACCAGTGTGTGAATGAATAGTGGAACTGTAAAGCGCTTTGAGCGTCTCGAAAAGCGCTATATAAATGCAATCTATTATTATTATTATTAAACTCAGTGAAAATATTTCAAAATGTGTGTTTAGTTTAAGGAAACACAACTGTGTCTATGTGACCATATAATGATCATACAGTCACACAGCCTGCATATGTATCATTTATGGTTATGCAGATGACACCATCCCTTATAAATTGCGTCATTTCTTGGACCAAGCAAAATTGATTATAAATCCATTTCCAAATTAATATTGAGTATCAAAAGCAGGTCTACTTGTACCGACGTGTATTCGTTTCTGTCATCACAACAATACTGGGTGGCACTGTGGCTACATCTTTTATTTCTGGAGGTGTGACCTTGTCCCCTGCCATTTCAGCATTATCCCTTTAGTAAACAACAGGAAGCACAATGGACATGGCGTGGCGCATGCTGACCATCAGCACTTCACAAAGCCTCAGAGAAAAGCAGGCGCTGGGGCATTCTGCGGATGGTGCTAGAATAACTGATCCT
>NW_005187415.1:4047546-4048575 GCF_000239375.1 Pundamilia nyererei
TGGCGTGGCGCATGCTGACCATCAGCACTTCACAAAGCCTCAGAGAAAAGCAGGCGCTGGGGCATTCTGCGGATGGTGCTAGAATAACTGATCCTAAAAGGGAAGACCCACACTGTGTGTATGTGTGTCCGCATGCAAAAGAGCATTAGATAGTTTGCTTTGATTAGTTATCTGCGTGTGATCCGGTTTGGGGGCTATTGAGGACAATGGGCCTGCCAGGTCTGTATTTTGACTGTAAAGAAGTGGTGTTAGTGTAATGAAAGCTCCCTCTACATCAACTTCCAAATAGCAGATAGACTCATAGATAGTCAGCAGTTAAATGATGAGGCTTTGATGGTGAAATCAGGGTAAACAAAGCTGGGTAAATCCTGCTGAAATGCTCTTTGGCAACAGACAAACTGCTCACTGCTTAAAAGTATATAAATCATATATATGTATGTATATGTATACTTACTTATACTCCTTTTCTTCCAAGTATACGACTGTGTGCATCTTAAAAATAGTGCATGTTAAGCAAGGTGAGGTGAGGAAATCACTGATGTGGCCTACTCAAGATAGTCTTGGTTGGTAACCTTCAGCAGTGTCACCAGCGTTTCACCCCTTAACCTGTACGCCTCACCTGAAGATGAGGTATAGTACCTCTTCACTTGCACATCTGCGATTTTGGTTTTAAGATGATCTCATGAAGAAAACAGGACAGTTTCTTGGGAACTGTTTCCTTCCTTTTGTGACCTAATTTGTTTAAGTTGGTAGGTTGGGGTGGTATTTATTAGCTTTGACTTTATGGATGTCCATTTGGCCATTTCTTTGACCTTCCTTCTTCCAGTGCTTTGGAATAGGCAGTCAAGATGTGGTTCAGAGTGCATGGGCCTGCACTGCTTGCAGAATGGATAAGGCCCTAGGTTGGCAAGAGGTCAACCACAGCACAAAGGATTGAGGTCAAATTGGCCATGCCAGTGGTTCATCCCTGTGCAACTACTGCCCCTGGACGGAAACTGCTCCCTCTCAGATTCTCCGCACCACAACAAG
>NW_005187415.1:4048844-4054573 GCF_000239375.1 Pundamilia nyererei
CGTTAATCTGAAATGACGTTAACGCCACAACACAGCAAATCTCCACTGCGCTCAGTGGATCTGCACTCGACAGTGCAGCCTAGGTGGAGTAGTCGAACGCAGATCCACTGAGCTCTCAACACAGACAGCATCGTCAGAAGAAAAGTTGATAAAATAAATTAAAAATTTTGTATTGTTCGATTTATATGTGTACCGAACCGAAAGCACTGTATCGAACAGTTCAATATCGATACGAGTATTGTTGCACCCCTATCTCATAGGTATTTCATCAAATTCGTACCAGTTTGAATTTTTGTGCTTTTCTTCATTAAAACCTGCAATTGCATTGCATAGCTTCCAATTTGTGATGGGATGGGATTATGACCGGGACCAAGTACCGAGTACTGCTTCACCTTACAGTCCAAGCAAAGAGAACTACAGTGAAGCATAGATAAGTAAAGTAAATAATTCTAGGTTCTGTAAAAAGATATGAGAGCGTGCATGAATAGCACCTCATCTATCAAAGCTGATTAGTAAGGCAGTGCTACCAGTTATTTTTCTTCCACTCACAGTCGAGGCCTTGCCCCAAAGAACAGGCAGTTCATTGTCATAGATCGGCTAGAGAGAGAGAGAAATAGAGAACATGAGTCGAGCAGTCAGCCAATAAGGTTATGAAAGTGACAGATACAGCACTAGGAGTAGGTTGGTGTTTTTAACACGAGCCCTTTACTCAGAAGACTTAATAGGTAAGTGTCTCTTTCATGGTGTATCATTACATCTCTGGCTTATTTCCAATACCGTAACTTTCCTCTGGCGTTAGTGTAGAATAGTCTGTAGGATTTATCTATCTGAAGGAGCTGATGGAGACCAAAGCTGAGCTACAAGGATAATGATCATTGATCTTTTTCTTTAAGATGGTATCATTTACCTCAGGGACAGAAGAGCCTCTATTGTTTGTCACTGTTTGGTCTAAAAATTTGGGTTCACAGGCTGTTTATGTTTTAGTAGCTACAAGGTTACAAGAAAGGTTGTTAAAGTCTAACAGTATCATTGGATTATGTTTCCTATATTATAAATTAAAAAGATGCTATTCCCTGATAGACTGACACCAGCACTTGCTTTTCATCAATGAATGCAGCATCAGTTGTGAAGCTACTGCAAACCACTGAGGTAAAGTTCTATCCTCAGGCACTGGTAGCACAAAAGCAGTTGTTTGGTATCAGCCTGCACTGTTTTTGTATTTAGTTACAGGAAGCTGTCTCTGTCTTCCTTTCTCTTTTCTGGAACTTGGAGTAATATATTTCAGCTGCTGGTATTATTTCAGTATCATTTTTTAGACGTTCATTGATGTTTCTAAAGGATTTCACTCATATAATTATTGTACCTCTGGGTACCCACATTGAAATGACAGTATAAACTCTGCTTTCACTGACTGAAAGAAACGCAGAAATCAAAGAAAATGTATCGGATGTCCATTCTCATTACATGGTGAACTGCGGCTTTTACTCTACAAACTGAACGTATGTTATTGTGATGTCAGCTATGTAAAAAGAGTGAACTATCTGAGTGCTGAGCTACAGTACAGATGAGAGAGCATCCAGTCTAGTCCAGTCTAGCTGAAAGCAGTCTGACTCAGTCTATTGTTCACAAATATCTCTGTCACTATGATTTGATGCGACTACAGATGATTGTGTTTTCCGTCCCTCCCTCTAATTCTCTTCCCGCTTCCCTTTTCTGCCTCACTCATCTCTCTAGTCGGGCTGTCATCTCTCAGTGTCTCTCAGTGTGACTGAGGGCTGCGTAGTGACCAACTTAGCAAGTTGCTTCAGGGTTTACGAACTAAGAAGACTGTTGGGTTTCTGTCAGCTGCCCTCACATCATGAAATGTTGACTCTGGTTATGATGACTTCTTTTGTCAAGGGTAATTTGAGTGAGAGTAACCAGGAGTTCAGTATCAATCAGCAAGTCCTCCAACTGTATGTTGCAAGTATTCATATAGGTCATTTGTTGCTACTTCCGTTGGGGTAGAGGAGTGACACCAAACCCTCAACCTGGAGACTGAACTTTCATTTGAGATCATTTGTAGGTTATACTTTCTCCCATTTTTACTTGTTTTATTAGATTTACATATAATAATTGCTTAGTTAAACACTTATTTACCTTCGGATACCATTCCATCCATCCATCCATCCATCCAGTCTCTTCCACTTATCCTTGTCTGTCGCAGAGATAACACATGGAGACAAACAACCATTCGCACTCACATTCACACCTATGGGGAATTTAGAATTACCATTACTATTATAAATTATAATTACAACACCAATGCATATTTACTCTTACATCACTACACCTGGAGGATCTTCTTCTTCTCCTTTATGAGTTGCCACAGTGGTTCCATCGCACTTCTTCTGTCACACTAAACCTCTGCATGTCCTTCTTCACCACATTCATAAATCATTTCTGTGGTCTTCCTCTTTTCCTTCTGCCCAGCAGCTCCATATGCAACATCCTTTGTCATTTGTCCTAACAGTTAAAATAACAATCCACATAAAATACTTATAGTGTGGTTTTTCAGTGGGAGAATGTCGCTAATCACTACAAATGGGTAAACTTGAAGGAGTGAACTTGATATCATAAAATATACCTCATAAGTTAGCTTGGCCACTTTTTGATTCTCCCAAGTCCAGAATCATCTTTTTTTTTGCTTTTTGTTCTCTGAATCAGGTGTGTTCTCACTACTGGTAACATTCCCTTTAGTTTTGGTTAGAGGCACCACATGACACGCCCTGGCTCGCTCTCAATTCTATGCTAAATATGCTAAATAATACGCTAACTCTCAAAGCTGGGTAGTTTACCAAAGCACAGAGATAAGAAGCTGTGTGCTCATAGTGAGAGCGCTTTCAGTCCTCTTGACTCTGGCAAGAAGGCAAGCAAAAAGTTGTCAAAATCAAACTATTTTCAGGTTGCTAACGGTCAGTGTTTTGTGTACATGGATACAAGGATCTGTGTTTTGTTTTATGATATACACGGAACACTCTTTTCATTCACTCTGAAGAAAAAAAGGAGTACCTTCTGCTTGAAATGCTTAAAATATCGAGTATTCTACAGTAAAACTAAACCGATGAGATAGTGAAACTATATCTTGCTCGTGGGCTTGGTTTAAGAAAGAATTGGAGAACACAGTGACGATCAGGCTGAAAGAAAAGAGGAAAGGAGAGAGTGACCAAGAAGGAAAAGGCACAGCCTTAGGGTAACTTTTTTGACCTGTGGACTTCGACCTTTGAGTCAGTAAGAAGAGAAAAAAGAAGGATGAGAGATGACTTGCCTACTAGCCAGTCATCCCACTCATCCTCCATTGAGTACTCTTTGTTTTCATCATCTTTGGCTTTTTTGTTTCAAGCCTCTGAAAAAATGAGCAACGAGAAACAATTTTTTCCCCATCTAGCTTCAGGAAGAATGTCCAGCTCTCTACATGTATGTGTGTAATTACACTTTTATAAGCATCTTTGTGTGGATGAGTCTCCTGCCAGAGAAATATCTTCCGCCACGCTGCACAGTACAGCCTCGTGGCTTTAATTATGACAAATTCAATCAACAGGAGTCATAAACACATTCGGTGTTGACTGTGCAACAAATAGGTTTGAAGGACTGTTTGTCCTTGTCATGCAAAGATTGAGAGTTCAGTTTTATTGTACATGATCACGCAAGTTAAAGTTTCTGTATTTACAGTGTCTAAGCACTGTGCCAGTTAGACCCAAGTGAGTTCTAGCAGTAGAAATATGCAGATGCTGACATTTGTTGATGCAGCTAATTTTACGCATGTGTGTGTTTGTGTCTATGCTTCACTATGTCATCTGTGTTGTCTACCTCTTTTTCTTTTTTTTTTACCCTGCAGGCAATCTTCACTCTGGAGATGTGACTTAGGTCAGATATAAAAGCAGATTTTTCTACACATGTAAAAATCAGTTGTAAGCTTGTAACACTCATTTATTAACTAGCATGCTCTTTTGTCATCTTATATATGTAGAAGAGTTAAAGTGTAATAATCTTAGAGCCAACGCAAACTGGGCTTTCCCATGAAAAAGTACTGTTTTAAATATTCTAATCAAATGCACAAACTGATTAACTGATGTTTCATTTGTTTTTTAGTTTTATAGTTAATATCAAGTGAGAAAACATTTTAATAAACTGAGAATTTATTTGAAGGCAGTTGATATTTAATTATACACTACATGTATACTGCAGGGCTTCGTTTGCTGATTTAGCTGCGTTGTGTTGTTAGCTTAATTAAGCTAAAGGTACTTTTGTTAAATACTTTTTTACCAATTTAGCAAGCAACTGAATCTTGTTTCCTCACATTTCTCAAATGGTTACATGGTTTAAGGGTCATTGTTTAAGGCTATTTTTTTTCTATACTAAAGAATTCTCTTTCAATTCTTCAGCATAGAAAACAGTAGTCTAGCGTAATCCGTAGCCTAGCTTAATGACAAATCTAAAGAGCGTGCTATTGAATGCCTAGTGAATTAAATCTGCTATGCTTAAAATGTTTCTTAAAATTTGTCTCCCCATATTAAAGGAGAGGAATAGGATGGTAAAATGGATGATTTAGCGTATTTCAGTCTTCACTCATGCTATAGGTATCTTAATTTCAAACCCACGTTGAACATTCTCTTCATTCTTGGTGATTGATTAATTGATTGATAATACTTTATTCATCCCGAGGGAAATTGGGTTAAGGCTGCCAGCCGTGCCAGCGCCATCCTTTCTCTTTTTTAATCATTACCTTTTAGACCAAACTACTTCTTAAAAGCTTCAATCACTTTTGAATGAACTCAGGCTCAATGTGTCTCTGTGGGAAAATGCTCCAAGGTCCAGCACAGCTCAGCATGGCTAGTGACACTGTGTGGGAGGCCATTACTGTTAGCTGCATGGACTATGATCGTAATTAATCTGAGGATAGCCCATTACATTTGCATGATCATATTGCCTCTCTCCACAATGAGTTTCAAAGGTTTTGTTGTGTGCTTCTTTCTCCCTGGTGTCTCTCCTCTCAACTAATTTGTGAGAGGAATATCCAATAGGACGTGTCAGCGTAATTAGCTGTGTCCTGAGGTTGTATTAGCTCACACTCTCTGCCCTGTCACAATAGTGCACAACACTTGTGTCAGAGTCATTACCATACTTTTTCATATCATCAGACATGCTTCCTGTCCCGCAGAGTAGAGATAGCCTGAAGCAATGAGCCTGAAAATTTCACCTTCAAATGCCTCTGAGGACCTTAACCCCCTTCTGTCAAAATAATATACTGATGTGTTTGTGCGCACTGCTCATAGAATAGTGTGTATACAGAGATGCATGTGCTGGTTAAGAATAATCAACATGTCAGGATGCACGAGACATGGATCCCTTATTACATATAACTCATGTGTTCTTCTCATTTTAATCTGGTTAAGAATTAGCCATATAAGTGACTCTGGAATTCCATATACTTGTCTTTGTGATCATAACTGTTTTATCACATGAAACCTTTTGGGGGAAATCATATGATCCCAATGGTGATATTTGTTTGCCAGGAGTCAAAACATTATTGTGTGGGGTATAAGAAGGTTTTAAAAGTTCTGCAAAGCTTTCTCACGCCATGACTACAAACCTGTTAAATCCGGAACTCAATTAAATAGAACATTTATGCTCCAGCTCCATATAGCCATTAGGGGTGCAACGATACTCATATCGATATTGAACCATTC
>NW_005187415.1:4061908-4099647 GCF_000239375.1 Pundamilia nyererei
TTTGTTTAGAACTACGCAACAGTAGCCGAGGCTCATGTTTCATGTGTAACTTGATATATATGACACACTGGCAACGATGGTGCTTCTAATGTGATATGTATTTGCATGCATGTGCCAATCTGTGTGAGGCTATATCTGCAGCAGAGCTGCGATCGTTCCAGCCCAGTGCACTCACATGCCATATGTTTACAGGCACACACGTGGTAGGAGGGACATCTCAGCAGTGCACATGCTATGTTTGAGTGGCTATTTTGTCTGGAGGTCAATAAGATGTGACTGCAGCTAGCGCCAAATAAGTCAACACAAACTGCCCAAGCATATTAGTCTGTGTCTGCTTTTTGGAATATAGCACCCAGATGATTAATTCTGACAGCACCTACACTCAGAAGCTCATTGTGCCGGGCCAGTCTATCTCGCTGGCATTTTCATCAGAAGAGAAAGTAAACAAAATGAAGAAGGACAGATGCATGCACACTGCTAAAGTTGTTTAAGTTGCAAGGATGGGAATCCGGTTTGTTTGGACTTCTCCTGCCAGTGTCTTTACATTGAACGAATGATAGCCTATGCATGACTATGAGTCACTTGCCAAGCATGACTCTAGATACCCAACTTTGGAAATAACCTCACAGAAAAACTAAAGTAAACTTTCCATTGTAGTACAGAGTAAATATTCAGCTCTATTTACCTGTAGTTCATTTGAATGGATGGAGTCATGCTCACATTATTTAACCATATTTGTATACATCTGAGGATAGTGCGTGTGCACTTGATTCTGAAATCTTTTATGCCATTAAAATTGCTGAGACAAATCTCAGTAAGTTTTTCTTAGTATTTTTTATTCCTCTGTGTAGTGCAGATTCAGACTTCTTCACGCTGTCTACAACCTTCACCTCTGTTGGACCTAGGGGAAAAGGTTTGCACCGTGCCACTGACACACCTGAGCATGGACAGGAATAGGAAGTGGGTGCCAGTCTTCGGAGCTGTGCTGCTGACACTCCTAAGTCACATGACTTCAGCACTTGAAGTGCCTCTTGA
Source organism: Pundamilia nyererei (assembly GCF_000239375.1). Classification (NCBI taxonomy): domain Eukaryota; kingdom Metazoa; phylum Chordata; class Actinopteri; order Cichliformes; family Cichlidae; genus Pundamilia; species Pundamilia nyererei. The sequence goes on from NW_005187415.1 coordinate 4,062,944, forward strand.
TCGTAAGCGTTGCCTTTACATGCTCTGTGATTGTCAGACTTGATGTTACGCTTGTATAATTCTTTTCAAACTAATGGAATTTCAGCGAAATACTTTCATATTGTGGGATAAAGTGAAGATATTTTACCTCATGAAAATGTAGCAATAATCTATTTCTATTCTATCTATTCTATTTCAACTTTGCATGTTTCAGCATGGTGTTTTGCAATGAGATTTTAAGGATTTCTGTTTATCTTGATATCACACAATCTGTTTGAACCGTTGAACGTCTTCATCTACTTTTCTAGCATTTATTGCACCTGCCTTTCTAAACACCCTCCCCTCAAAAAGTGTGCAGGCTCAGTCAAATGCTTAAAAGTACCTGAATCTATTTCACCTGAACCTGTTGTTTAGTCCTTGCAAAAACTAACACCTTTCCTCAATATTCTATTACTGTGGTGTGGCATGTCATGGTGGACAAAAAGCTAAAGTACTGGAAGGATGTAAGTTTCCCCAAACACTGGTGTGGTTTCTGGTGTGGAGTTTTTTAATATTTTGGCGAATGATGTGCATGCACTTATTTCAACACTGTAAAAAGTGGTGCTTTGTAGATGTGATGGTAAGCTGCATGGAGTGTTTCATCTATAAATGTCTTGATTGTCGCTGCTTGTTGCATGCTGCTTGTACATCCTCTGTTTGAACACATTCAGCATTATTCAGCACATTCGGGTTTTGTTGTGCTGTGTATCTAAACTACGCTTCTTTTGGGGTTTCTTCAGTGCCACAGCCCCCTACTATAATATTACAGTCCCCAAAGGATTACATCTTTGATCCACGCGAGAACATTGTCATCCACTGTGAAGCCAAGGGGAAGCCTCATCCCAGGTGAGAGAGTCCCTGCGATGCCTAATGAATGATTTAGTGTCAAATTAGTAATTCAAATTTGCCTGACACATGAATAAATGTGCCATAACATCTTCTTCTGCTCCATGTGTTTCCTTCATGGCTCTATACTTCTTGGTTCTAGCTTCTCCTGGACAAGAAATGGGACTCACTTTGATGTGGAGAAAGACTCCAAAGTTTTAATGAAGCCCGGTTCAGGAACTCTGGTCATTGATATCAGCAGCGAAAGGGCTGAAGCTTATGAGGGAACTTACCAATGCATAGCTAACAATGAGCATGGCACTGCCATATCTGACAGCATTGTCATCAGGCAGTCCAGTAAGTCTTCTCTTTGTATTTAAATGCATAAGCTCTAAAAGCTTGGGCTTTAAAAGTGACGACTAGTTGAGTACAAATAAATATTATCCACTCTGCATTAACCTCTTGGTGTTGATGTTTGTGACTCACAGGGTCCCCCTTATGGTCAAAGGAGAGAAATGAGGCCATCATGGTGCAGAAGGGGGTCTCCCTTGTGCTGCAATGTCGACCCCCTGCTGGGCTGCCCCCTCCTGTCATCTTCTGGATGGATAATAGTGAGTCGTGTGTACATATTTGCAGACATATAAGGTGCAATGACTAAAGAATTTCACCTTCACCAACAAAAGATTGGGTCAATCCTTTCTGACCCATCTCATTTCTGAATGTAGTTGATAAAACAATCTTGTGAGCTAATGGAAGCTTTTTGCATTGTTAAGTTGCTTGTCTCTCACCCTCCCAGACTTTCAGAAGCTACCACTGGATAAACGAGTGTCCCAGGCCCTGAATGGAGACTTGTACTTTTCCAATGTTCTCCCAGAAGACACCAGGAGTGACTACATTTGTTACGCTCGCTTTCCTCATACACAAACCATCCAGCAGAAACAGCCGATTTCAGTCACTGTCCTGGACAGTAAGTCAAAACTGGTTTAAATAAGCAATGGATTTCTCCTTAAAGAAGCCAAAAACTCAATTACTTAAATTAAAAAAGTACCTTTTTCTGAATTTCTCACAATATTTTCTACTGAGCCAAGCTTAAGTCAGCTCAGCATAGATTTCCTTATATGGTCATCTCACATGAAAAGGCAAAGTTTACAAACACTTTCTGTTTGTGGAAGCCAGATTAGGGGCATCCAATCAGAAAAACGTAGGCTTTTTAATAGGAAGGAACTAAAACGACTTGTTTCAAATAGAAGAGGAACTGAAGGGTTTTTAAAACCATGCAAAGCATCTCAAATGGAATCCTAAACTATGAAGCTGTGCAGCTATAAATAACTATGGAGCTAAAAAGGTCTGGTCTAAGCTTGCACAAGTCATTTCCAGCATTTCACATTTGAAAACTTTCAGTTTTTATTGTAAACTGAATATTAGTATTTTCTCCTTTGTCAGACACCCTTTTACTTTACAACTTCCTTACTTCACTCTTGCAAAACTGTTGTAGATAAATGTTAGTTTAAGTTTGTCTCCCCTGAGCTCTGTAAGGGCTTTGATTTTATAATGTCCTTATCTCAGTCTCACTAATAATAATTGTGTAATTATTTTTATTTTATTTATTTGTTGTTGTTGTTTTTTTCAATTATGGCTTTGGGTGACACACATACTTTGCTTTACAATGTAAACTAGGAAATGCATTGCATTTCCTAGTTTTGCATGCTTATGATTCTCTGTTATATTACAGTGGAAACTATGAATGAGACTCTGGCTGCTTTATACAATATCACTGATTTCTATAGTGGTGAGTGCTGGTTTATACCCATTCAGCCCCCTTCAGTGTGAACCCGGCCCTGTTTTTACTGCCCTGCATAACCATATCTGACTTACACACTCACTCACCTTTAACTTGGCCTCAATCCCCTCCTCTGTAAGTAACACTTGCCCTTCCTCAGGTTTCTCCTACTTCATTCAAATTAAACGTTAATCAGTACAAACAAGATACAAAGTGTGATACGAGGTAAAATGCAACTCTATCAATTAATTGTTACTGACAGTTTGTGGCCTTTAAGTAATTATCTATAGTCACAAATTAAAGAACATTATTATGTTAACATAATTTTTTATGTAACATTGTTCGTCTCCACCTTGTGAAACTTGATATGGATAATTTGCCATTTTCTGACCTTTCCTGCAAATTCTGGTCCTTTGGTATTTGAACCCTGTATCAAAACATGCTGGCACTGTTCTCTTGACCAAGGCTGGAGTCAGTCCAGCTGTGCATTTATATGCATGGGTTGTTTATTTAAACAAATGCTCAGGTCTTTCAAAGACATCCCCTTTGCTCTGGTATTGTCTTTATGCTGTAAGTAAAGACTTTCTTTTACATTCTACTGAACCATCTCTCCTGTCCACAATTTGTTTTTCATCAACACTACATTTGCCTCTTCCTTTGCCCTTTGAAAATGTAAATCATCCCTTAGGTTTCTGCTCTGTTTTATAAGAAAAGCAGTGTTAAAGTATAATGTTTTGGTCTGTTGCTGATATGGTCTTGTGCTCTGACCTGTTCAGGCAGCCCAGAGGGCGAGCGTCGTCCTGGTTTTATGCTGCCTCTCGGCACCACCAGCACCAAGATGGTTCTGAGAGGGCAGACTCTGGAGCTAGAATGCATCGCTGAGGGCTTGTAAGTTGGCATATGCAGTAACTACTCTAAGGGTTTATGTTTACTCAAATTAGTGCCGCAGTGTCTGAAAGAGAAGAAAAACTAACTGACTGGAAGAGTTGTTTGCTGTAATCTCTTTTCTTCTGTGATAGGCCGACTCCAGATATCTCGTGGCAGAAAGAAGGAGGAGAGCTACCAAGCAACAGAGTGTCCTACCAGAACTTCAAGAAAACACTGAAGATTTCTGATGTGAATGAAAATGATGCTGGCAACTTCCGCTGCGTAGCCACAAATAACTTGGGCACTGTACACCATACCATCAAGGTCACTGTCAAAGGTAGGCAGATCAGCTCAGTCATGTTACTGATGCCCTTAAATTTGTTTTACAGTATTACCATATTTTATTCTGAACCCCAATTTTTATTCATAAATGCATTCTAATGCAAGCAGATAAATACACATTTGAATCTTCCATTTATAGAAACAACCAGTGTCTTCTCTCCTATATTACGTTGAAAGCTAAAGAAAGATTTATAGTGATAGCTTGTCAAGAATTTCACTGAGCATTTTCAGTCTTGTTCATTATCCCCAGCGGCTCCTTTCTGGGTCAGCATTCCCAGGAACCTGATCCTCGCCCCTAATGAAACTGGCGTGTTGACTTGTCGAGTCAATGGAGAACCCAAACCAAGGATAGACTGGTTTGTCAATGGAATTCCCATAGAGAGTAAGAAAAATTAGATCACTTCTAATTTAAAGCAGACAAAATAGTAAACTTGATTAGCTGGGGACTGAATTCTCAGTTCCAGCTCATTTTCAATTAAAAATGATGATGTAGAGATCATCTTGCCATGTGCTAGACACTCCTGAGGACCCCAGCCGCAAGGTGGAAGACGACACTGTGATTCTCAGCAACGTGCAGTCAGGGTCCAGCTCTGTCTACCAGTGTAATGCTTCCAATGAATTCGGCTACCTCCTGGCGAATGCTTTTGTCAGTGTTCTTGGTGAGTTAAAACATATTTATTTCATATTAGAACTGCCCCATACAAATCTTTAGTTAGAAACGATTTGGAAAATGGCCATATTAATGAGTTTTACCAAGCATCTTCTCCTTTTTTTCCTTTAAAGCTGAACCACCAAGGGTCCTCACTCCACCTAACCAAGTGTACCAGGTCATCACCAACAGCCCTGCATTACTACACTGTGCTTCCTTTGGCTCGCCTATTCCAACCATCACATGGTAACTGTCAGCTCATTTGAAATATTATTAGATTTCAAAGCTAAGATGCACTGTACTGTACTTGAGCCGCCTTGGTTGCCATTTCTATGCAGGTTCAAAGACAGTCAGATCAGCATTAAGAATACTGACCCATATGTAATCCATGAGAATGGTACTCTGGAAATAAATGTAGCCCAGCCGCTAAATAGCGGAAAGTACACCTGCATTGCCACAAACAACCTTGGGATCAAGGAGAACCATGTCTTTCTGGAGGTTAAAGGTCAGTATAGTCTAATCACAACTCAGACAGTGACATTGGTGGTTCAAATCTTCTTTGTCAGTGGGTATTAGGTTATCAGCGGTGACATAATGGTTATCCATTTTGCAGAGCCCACTCGTATCCTGAAGCAGCCAGAGTACAAGGTGGTGCAGAGAGGAATGAGCGCTATCTTTGAGTGTAAAGTCAAGCATGACCCTTCCCTAATCCCCACCATGACCTGGCTCAAAGACAGAGGAGAGTTGCCTGATGATGAGAGGTACGCCCAACCATCGAGACTGCACTTATTCTGTTGACTCTGTAGAAATACCTGATGTTATTTCTTGTTAATACTTTCAGGTTCGAGGTGGACACCGATAGTCTGACCATCAGAGACGTGACTGATGATGATAAGGGGACTTATACTTGCATCATGAACACCACCCTCGATCAGGACTCAGCCAGTGCCATGCTGACTGTTGTCGGTACGTTCTCACCTTAATTTATTAACGTAGTTATCATTTAGCTCTAACACAGATCCAGAGTCTTTTTTGCTTTCCTGCTTCTATTGTTTGATTTCCCCCCCCCAATTATAACCCCTTTTGGTTCCTTAATTGCACTGAAACATTAGTTTTTAGTCCTCAAGCTTTAGTTACATTCCTAAAATAACATTACCATTGAGATCTTTCTGCTGTTTCTTAAATGTCTGTCCCTAACTTCTAACCCTCTTCTTGCACTTTGCTCCTGCTTTTCGCTGTCAGAGGCGACTCCTACTCCTGCAATTGTCTACGGTAAACAATGTCCACATTGTCGCAATTTGTAGCTTCCATTAGCTTAACTCATTGTGTGTGTCCTTTGGCTACTTCCTTTCATGGTGTACATTACTTTTATACTACTTGAATTTTGGCAGTCTGCTGTCTCAAATCAAACACACAAGTAATTAAAGTTGCCTTTGCAGTGTTTCACCTGCTGCTGTCATGCTAGCTACTGCATTTTATGTACTTTTGCAAAGTGTAGTGCGTTTAACAATATGGAAGACATCATTTTAACACACACGAACACTAAATTCTGATGACACATCGTATGTAATGTGAGGTTTTACCTGCAACACCTGAACAAATCTGGTGCTGTTCGCTAACTAGCAGTAGTATCATCATCAGTGTTGTCAGGTTGGTCACAGTCAACTGCTAAAACTGTACAAAATAGTACAAAATAATACTATTTTCAAGTTAATTAAGTAATTAAACTGTAACAATCATAGCTTAACGGATGGGCCAGTCTGAACAAAACTTTGCAAAAACTTTTGTCACACATACAGCGCTGCTTAACATCTATTTGGTTTGTTTTTTAAAGATTTATTAAAAATCCCAGTTCTTGATTCTTTTTTTTTCTTTTTTTGGGTATTCAGCGTATGTTGCCCGTGTACAGAACCACCCATAGTGCAGGCTTTTGCTAGTAACTTTTGATGAGCTGGTGTTGATGATACAAAGCTAGTCCTGGTGATGAAGATCACACAGGTTTTGGTCAAGATCATTAATTAAAAGTTGTTTTTTATTTAATATATGAATGGAAATGCCCTCTTTTTTATGATATTACACAGTTTCATTTGGTCTAGTACTTAGTTTTTGAATATATGTTTAATGTTTTTTCAGTTTGTATATACACACATCACAGAGCTTATATGCAACATATATATTTGCATAAATGAGACACATTTTGACATGTTTTACTCAATTATATAAAAATGCATTATTTTAAAAGTGCCTGTCATAAAAAATGATAAAGTTGCAAAAACTGTCACAAAAATTTGGATATAACAGTCCTAATTTTTGCCAATAATGTGCAGCGTTCGGCTATTTGACTGTGATTGACCCATTAACCTTTTGACCCTCAGGTCTGATTATTTCTGGTCAATTTTGTCTTAACACTTGCCATAAACTTTAAATCCCACCATACTTGCATAGAATGCATGTGAGAGTTTTAAAAGTTTTTCATCACTGTTAATGATCGGTACATTTGCACCCACGTTTTCAATATTTGGACCTCTCCTCAGGACTGTGTGAGTGCATACAAACTGTTGACTGACATTCATGTTTTTTAAATAAGAAAAACACAGTTAATGATGTAATCCGGCTAACAAATGTTGGTGTTAACCTCACTAGCTACCCATCAAAATACCTGCTGTACATTTCATTTACTGCTGTTATGTTTTTAATTGTGGAAAGGTGTTGTATTGGTGCCAAATTTTATATGGAAACAGAAGCAAGGTACTAAATTTCTTATTGCATTCACAGAGAAACCTGACCCTCCGACTGACCTGGAGCTGACAGACCAAACAGAGAAGAGTGTCCAGCTCACCTGGACCCCAGGAGATGAAAACAACAGTCCTATAGAGAGTATGAAATTCTCAGTGCTGGAGCAGTTTGCTCAGACTGTACTATCGGCAGACATGATTTAACCTACAGTAATTATGACCTGTACAAATGAAAACAAAGTTTCTGCTGTTAAAAACATTCGTGACATCTGAATCTTTTATCTTCTCCAGAATTTCTGATCCAGTATGAGGATCTTCTCCACCAGCCAGGAGTTTGGACAAACCTGACAGAGGTTCCTGGTACTAGCACCACAGCACAGCTGCACCTCTCTCCATACGTTTACTACTCCTTCAGAGCGCTGGCTAAAAATCGTGTCGGCTATAGTGAGCCGAGCCAGTCCTCACGTCAATATAGGACCAACCCTGCAGGTAAAAGTCACTGAAAATAGAAATATGTTAATCATCTCAACACAAAAATAAGTTCAGACTGAACCAGGATTCTTTGGTTTTCTCAGCTCCTGATGAAAACCCATCAGGTGTTCACGGAGTAGGAACCGAGCCAGGCAACTTGGTCATCTCCTGGACAGTGAGATGGTTTTAATTATATTTCAGATTGATTTGAGCCTAAATGTATTGTATAGATGGAATATGCAAGCACTAATTAACATTACTCTATGTGTAGCCACTCACAGGACTCCAGTCCAATGGGCCCGGTCTGGAATATAAAGTGCAGTGGAGACAGAAGGATGTTGAGAAGGAGTGGTCAGCACAGAATGTGGCCAATGTATCCCAGTGGGTTGTGTCTGGAACTCCTACATATGTGCCCTATGAAATCAAAGTTCAAGCTTTCAACGATTATGGTGTTGGGCCTGAACCTGAAGTGGCGTTTGGATACTCTGGAGAAGACTGTAAGTGAATTCTGTGGAAATACGTTTCTTTTCGGTATTAGATCAGAACTATGGAAGATAGAAAAAGATAAAGCAGACTGGGAAGTTTGAGAATGAGCATCTGTTGTTTAAGGTTTCAATAACAGGCGCTGTAACCCTTGTCATTTTGTTTTATAGTATTGGTCAAGTCATAAATAAGTCTAGTTATGTGACATACTATAAAACCTTACTGTGTTTACTATTACAAGACCACGATCCATCACCACAGTGTTTTCAAACTGGTTCAACTTAATATTTCATATTCTCTGTTTTGCAGTGCCTTTGTCTGCTCCAGAGAGTGTGCAGGTCATGGTTCATAACAGCACACTGGCAGAAGTACACTGGGAGCCCATATCACCGCCCTCTGTCAGAGGAAAACTACAGGGATACAAGGTATTGTCTTATGCCACATTTCCCCCTCCATCACAGAGATGTCAAAGTAGATGTCCCAATCTTATGACATTAATGTCACTTATAAATACAACCAACTCTATAGATACTATGAAAATAGTCCTTCTTGAGTAGTTGGGTCCCAGTTTCCCTTGAGAAGTACCTTAATTGTTTTGTGGCATAGATTCAACAAGGTGCTGGAAACATTCGTCTGCTGCCCATTTTTCAGCTGCACAACCAGCTCAAAGTATGCCAAGAACATTTTCCCTACAACATTACACCACCTCTAACAGCCTGAACCTTTTATACAAGCCAAGATGGAGTCATGCTTTCATGTTGTTCACACCAAATTTCAAGCTTCAGGGTTCTGTTTTAGCTGAGAGGACTGGCACCAATTGTGGTCTTCTGCTGCTGTGCTTTCAGAAATGGTCTTCTGCAAACCTTGGTTGTAACAAGTGGTTATTTTTAAGTTCTTGTTGCTCTCCCACCAAAGCAAAACCAAAACAGTCTGGCTATTCTTCTTTGACCTCTAGAATCAACAGGCATTTTTTCCCCGAGAACTGCCGCTTACTAGATATTTTCTTGTTTTCCTTTTATTGCTATATGATTTCTTTAAAATCATTTTTTGTATATTCTAAGAAGTAGTTGATCCCAGCAGATTAGCAGCATCTGGCACCAACATCCATTCTGATGCTAGGTTTGAACTTCAGCAGGTCATCTTGACCATGTCTACATGGCTAACCCTACGAAGGTGCTGGCATGTGATTGGCTGCTTAGATATTTGCATTAACAAGCAGTTGAAAAGGTGTATCTAACAAAGTGACTGGTGAGCGTATGTCTGAATGAGTGTAGTATTGGAAGTAAGGAAAAAGAAAGAAAAAAGTTACTTTGAGCTTTGAAGGAGAGCCAAAAAGCTTTTCTCTGTTTTTTTTTTTACTGAGCATCACTTTAATTCTCCTGTTTTGTGTTGGGGAACCTGGTTACAACACCACAATGATTCATTTAACTCTTGGTGTGTTTTTCTCCAGGTATACTACAGGCGAAAGCATGGTTTGCATGAGACAGAAGAGGAGACTGATCAGGAAATGCAAGTTTTGACTTTCAGTGGAAACCGAAGTGAGGGACGATTGCCAGGCCTCCAGCCTTACAGTGTCTATAGTCTCTCCATCAGAGTCCTTAATAACAAAGGAGAAGGGCCTTCTAGCCAAAGCAAGACATTTGAGACACCTGAGGGAGGTGTGTATGTCTTTCGGTCCAAAGAAGAATTTAAAAAAAACTTGTACTGTAACAGGATGCCAAGTTCCTCCAAATTTTAAATGGATCACCACACTTTGAATGTTGCTATACTACAATATCTTAAATGTACATATTAATACAAAATATATATTTTACCTGCTGCTAGTAGCACTGTTTGTACTAGTAAGACAGCCTACCAAATACAAGGGCACACAGAGCCAACATCCAATTAAAGCCTTAACAGTCATACAGGTTCATGTACTCCTTAGCCACTATTATATGACCTTCAAATATAAAATATTTGTATCCTACAAATGCTCATGTAGCCAACAGACTCAGAGTTAATTCTGGTTTTGTTTTCAGTCCCAGGGCCTCCTTCTTTTCTCAGTGTAATCAACCCTGGTTTGGACTCTCTCACTCTGGAATGGGGCCCACCAATTAACAACAATGGACGTCTCACTGGATACATTCTGAAATACCAACCAGGTAGGATTTGCAGTCCCCTTCAACTTTAAGCATCGGCACAGTATTATGCAGCATTTTTGCTTTTTCCTTTCAACTTCCATCTTCGCATTTTCCAATTGTTGGCTGTTTCTTGCCGTGTCTGCAGTCAACAATACCAGCGAACTGGGACCAGTCCAGGTCATGACCTTTCTAGCCAACGAGACCACCATTACTCTGAGTAACCTGAACTCCAGCATGCTCTACAAGTTTTACTTAAGCGCAAAGACAAACAAGGGCGAAGGCCCCATCATCACAGAGGAGGCTTTCACAGTCATGCATACAAGTGAGTCCTGTGTCCAAGAACTTGAAGTTTAAGTTTTTAACTTAAGGTGAACCAAATAAAAGCTCAATAGGAAGAAAACGTTTTAAAGCAGCCTAACCATAGCCACAGTGCAGTGACAGATGTCAGGAATTCTGTAAAAATGACAACCCTGAGGAGGTTCTGTCTCTTTCTCTTTCTCTCTTCCTTGAAGCTCGTACTCGTCCCACTGTAGAGGCAGGCAAAGGTAACCCAAGTTTGCCACTGGAAGTATCTGCATGCTAATTACATTAATAGATATTAGAAACGAAAACAGCCCTAGCATAGATGTCATGTTTATTGTACTTTTCCCTGCATGTTAAGGTAATCCAACAATTGTGAGAAACCATGCTTGTGTCCTGTTCTGTAAGAATAGGTCGGTTTTACACAGTCACACAGTGTGAAATATAGGATTTCTATGTTGTAAAATGATATTTTCTTTCATCTTTTAGTATGTCTCTTCTTTAAATGAGCAGATTCCTTTTGCATGATGGTTTGAATTCCAGCGCTAACATTTATGCTATAAACTGACTGTTTTTATAAACAAAGTAGAAATTTATTTGCTGCAGAGTTGCTCATTTTTCTTTGTGTAGATACAGAGCTGGATCAGGTGCTTCATTTTAGCTTTCAGTATTAAGAAGCGTTGCCACGTTTTAACTCTCCGTGTCAGTACTGTATGCTCTTTGTTGTGATGCTTATGTATTTTGTCTCACTCTTTTCCGTGTTCTTTCAGGCCCCACAGAGCCCCCTCACCCAACTTCCCCCATCACTCAGTCTCTGCATTCCCCGTTTCACAAGGGTACAAGCACTCCCTGTGTCCCTTACTCCCTCCCCCACTATCTCCCCATGAACTCAGTCCTGCAGAAATGATCCATCTTAGTAATTTTAGCTTAGCGACTTTACTCAAATGTGATTTCGTGATGGTAATGAACTAGCTTATCACTGATTGGTTTAATATCCACTGTGGTGGTGTACAGAGGCAAAACTGCCACAAGGTCACAAAAAAGTAATTAAAAAAAAAAGCTCAGAAAATATTGCTAGTAATATTAACCACCTGATTGGTGTTTTATTGAGATGGACATTTTTGTAGCAGCTAACCTGACCTGTTTTTAATAATGTAACAGGAGCTTAGAATTGCACAGCGTTGTTACTTATTTTGTAATTCTTTTCTTGATTTTATTTTGTAACGTTAAAGCTACAGTACTTTGTAGACTTTTAACTTTAAGTTTCCAAAGATAAATGTTCACTTTATATATTGAGCCAAAACATAACAACAATGGCCTTTTTTAAAGCTTGCCTGTGGTCCACTTTACCACATGTGGTGGAAAAAACTACCAAAGACACCAGCTGTTTAATACACGCTGGCAAATTGTTCTGGAGATGTTCATAGATGTAAACATTGATATAATTTTACTTGTTTTACTGGATTTATTCTAGATTAATGTAATTTAGTAAGTTGAAAATGTAGGCGTCTTCAAAAAATGTGTACTTTTTATGTTTTATATTAGCAAAAAACACATTTTCTCTCTCTCTTCGGTGCCCAGCGCCTCCTGTGGGTCGTGCTTTTGGCACAGTTAACACTTCTGTATCAGAGGACAGTGCAGTGATCAGTTGGGAATACTTTGGACACCATAAGAATGTATATGTGGAGTATATTGTTGAGAACAGTAAGGCTTTCTCTTGTATTTCAAAGCATCAGTGCATGTCTTGACTTGCTTACAACTGACTAGATCTGATTTTTCAAAATTAGCATTTATCCCAGTATCAGATTCCTGAATCTAATTCCTTTCCACTGCCTCGATTCCAGGTAAAGAGGAGTGGAAAAAGGAGTTTGCAAACGGTTCACACTCACATACAATAAAAGGTTTAAAGCCGGGAACTTCCTATAGGGTGAAAGTGATAGCTAAAGATGCAGCCGACCTGACAGTCCACAGCACAGACGAAATGTTGGTTACGGTGCCAGGTGAGGCAGCATGCCTCGACATAGATGGTTTTTGTTTTCAGTGCCTGCTTCATCTTTTTTTTTCCTTCATCATCAGATTTAGTTTGTTACACTCAGACATGAATGTACGGTAGTTAGTTAGCGTACAAGCATGTCAGGAGTTGCCATCAGTAGCCTCTGGTCTAATGCATGTCATTTAAAGTCGTCACCGCAATGCCCATTATTACCTTTGTAACTCTTTTAATTTTGTTGTGTTAGTGCCTACATGCATTGAGGATCAGAACTGCTGAAATAAAAAAATTAACAAAGACAGAAACACGTGACTCTGTAAAACAAAATAATACCCCCCACACCCATATTTCTTTGCCCTTTTTCAGGCACTTTTAGCTTCTTCATCTTGCAAATGAGTGACTATCCAGTTTAACTGAACACCTCATTTTTCCAGTAATCTTCACCAACCTAAAAAATTAGACCTCTAAGGTGCACACTTTGCACACAACGACAGCAACCTAGTTTCAATACTAAAACAACAATGTCGAAAAAAAAATCGAAAAACAGAAATAATTTAGTCTGGCTAAATAAATAGGAAAATGTAAAGGTAAGTATATATGAAATTAATACAACTGAAAGTAGATAGAAGCAGAAAATTTATAGAAAAGTAAATACATACAGAAGTAAACACATCTTACTGTGATCCACAAGGTCTCTGCTTGTGGATTATATGGTCACGCTGTCTGACAACCACCCAGCAACAGAAAAAAAACATCACAGAACAAACAATATTGTTGCAAGAGCATGTATCAATGCATTAATATTGTGTGTATTTGTGTTTTGCATTCTTTTTCATGCATTAAAGACAATTTTGATAAGGAGAGATCATTTGGAAGAACTGAATGTGATTTACTGAGATACAGAATTCAATTAAGCTACTTGGTGATTAGACTCTGATAACCTGTCATAGCAGGACAGAATCTCAGCGGTGATAAGACTTAGGACAAGACCCACCGTAGTGTAAATGCTGGTGGTGGTGAAGATGAAGATGAAGGCTTGGATGAGACGGATTGCACGAAAGCAGATTGAAAGAAGAGTGCTGAGATTTGAAGTATGCAAAATAGAGGCCAATTGGCTCTGTTCTGTGGGGTGGGGAAAGAAAATGATTGGACTAGAGTAATGATGTCAGCGTTGTCAGTTTGACACCGTAGGAAAGTGGAAGTGATATAAAGAATAGGCTAGCAGTTTGAGCACTGACAGCAGTAGTGATCACAGATCTTCCTTATTGAACATCACCATAAGCGTCATAATAATTTATTTAAAGTCATTTATTTATTCCCCAATTTTTTTTTTAAATTTTGGCTATTTTGGTCCTCCATATAAATCGTCATATTAACCCATTTCACAGTTCCATCCTGTGTTTACAGCTTCTGTTAATCTCAGTGTTGCTCAGCATGAAGAGGACAGTTTCACTGTTATAGGAGCCTAGAAGTACATTTTGAGCTGACACTTAATGTTTATTTTATTTCTGTGAACTTCTCCCCACCCGTTTTTCTTTCTTTCTTTCCTCTTTCTTTCTTTCTCCAGCTGTAGCCAGCCGGCAGGTAGACATCGCTACCCAGGGCTGGTTTATTGGACTGATGTGTGCCATCGCTCTCCTCATCTTGGTGCTTCTAATAGTGTGTTTCATCAAGAGAAACAAGGGTGGCAAATATCCAGGTAAACCACACATTATCTGTGTGCATTATGAGTCCAAGCCTGTAGTCGGGAATGCGCAGAAATTTAAATTAATTGCTGTTGAAACTGACAGTGAAAGAAAAAGAAGACGCTCACCAAGACCCAGAGATCCAACCCATGAAGGAGGATGATGGGACATTTGGAGAGTACAGGTGAGAGACGTTCTTCAGTCAGAGAAGCATGGTTAAAATAGGACCAGAGCAGTGTATGAGCGTTCTCTTTGTGTTGGTCCATTGTGTCCTGACTGGGCTGTTTGTATATGTAGAACATTTTACCAGGCTGCAGAAACACTCCCCCCTCCAGACTCGATTACCAAACACTCCACAGAGGCAAGGCGAAATCCAAACTACTCTGCTTTGACTCTTACATTTACCAACTCACCTGCACATTGCCCATCTCATATAAAAAAAGCTTTTTCATATTATACAATATGTAAATTTTAACAAGTTGTTTCATCTCTGACCTCTTAAATTATATACTAACTGCTCTTAAAACAAATGAGATCTTGCATGCTTCGACTAGCAGAGCTGAAAGCGCTGTCTGTTTCCAAAAAAAGCTCACAAAAAATAGACACTCACCGTGGCTCATGAATTGCTTTTCATGTGTCCTTCCACTTTTATCTTTCTGTTTTGTTTTTCGGGGGGAGGGGTTTAGGTCGATGGAGAGGTAAGACAAGATGCGATAAAAGCAGCATGCAATTCAAGCAACCTATAAAACCTCCTTGAGTTTCTGATTAAAGAGAAAATGAAGGCAGAGACTACTGTGTCATGATGCTCATTATAGTACCAGCATTAACACTCCAGATTTACCATTTAATATTACTGCTTTAACTGCTTCTAGCTCCCTTCATTTTATTGTTTTAATAATGATAAAGTCTTTAATATCTCCATTAAGTGCTAAAGTACTTGTATGATCCTCACTGTAGCTGCCATAGTATTGAATAAAACTCAGTGTGTTAATACAGGTGGAGCGTGACAAAATGGTTTAAATGATGCTGTTTGCATTTTGGATTCCTGCATGTAAAGCGAAAGCATATTGACTGAAAAGGTTTCAGAAATTGCATTCGGATGCAGGTACATTGCAAAGGACTGAACGGCACGTATTTGCAAACTCCTCTTGCAGCGCTGCACCCGGACTTGAACCACCACAGCACTAACACCCTAAATGATATTTAACTGAGCTGCTCCACTGTACAATAACAGTACCACAACGTGTAATGTATCACTTACCCCATGATTTTGCTCATTTTAAGTTTTGAGTTTAAAAAAGTAATCACTTGTGGATGTATTTGCACACTTGAAGTGAGCTTCATCAAAATGTGTACCAAAGATGGCATAAAGTTGCAGTGATATTGTCACTGTGGTAAGCTATGCTTGTGCAGTGGAAAAGCCAGACTGCTTATGTGCTTGAAGAGCCTGTTTTCTTTCTAAAAGGTTATGAGAAGTGCAGAAGACGTTCTGCAAGCTGCACGAGTTCTTTCTCAGCCATCTTCCTACTCCTTACAGTGACACTGAGGACCACAAGCCGCTGAAGGGTAGCCGGACGCCGTCCAACGGGACGGTGCGGCGTGACGAGAGCGACGACAGTCTGGTGGATTACGGTGAAGGTGGGGACGGGCAGTTCAACGAGGACGGCTCCTTCATCGGCCAGTACAGCGGCAAGAAAGAAAAAGACACGCATGAAGGCAACGAGAGCTCGGAGGCCCCGTCGCCTGTCAACGCCATGAATTCATTTGTCTAACAAAGGGCCACGGCCTGGCTGCAACGCTTGCTTCAGCCACTCCCTTGTCACCCTGGCAAATGTGACCATCTCTGTGGTGACAGCTGCTAAGGTGACAGTTGTTGTGGACACCTACCTTAACCCCTTGGTGGTTCTCACTCCGGTGGCCATGGCTAACTGTCACCAAGACTGCTGACACGACCTCATCCCCACACCTGCCAGCCCCGGTCACACTGTGACCTCCACTCATCAAGACGCACTCAACATGGCAAAGACCGGCTCCACATCACCCATAACCATTGAAAGAAGGTGTGAAATGAGGGAAGGAGAGAGCAAACAATACAGAAAAGCAAAAGGAATGTACCCGAAGGGGTTTTTACCACTCAGACTGAGCACGAATCTTTTAAGTGTGTTAGTGCCATTTGATATCCTTTGCAAAATATACAAGATATGAAATATCAAAAAAGATATATTTTATCAAGCTACAGTACATAACCAGAAGGCAGGCAAAAAAAAATGCATCCAATCCCATTCATAAACATGTGCATGGAGTAAATTGTGATCCTAATAAGCGTTTTACCACACTCGTGTCAGTTGTTGCAGAGGTAAGCTGCGTGTTGAAACTGTATACCATGCACGCCTACAAGCAGCTGGGTATGTCTTTTATTGTTTCTTTTTTTTTTTATCAGTCAGAAAGTGTCAAATCACGTATGATATATAGAGGGAAAAAAAGACAGCAGTGTCTTTGCAGAGACTGCTGTGAAATGTGTGACTCCAAGTAGAAGCTAGCATAGGTTTTTGACCTTTTTTGTACATATGTGGTAGAAGAAGAAGAAAGCTATATTTTAAGGACAGGTATGTCTATTTGCGGTCATTAAAAACCTGGCTAGACATTAGATAAGCTCAGCTTTCAGCCACTTATCACACCAGCCAGCTAGCCAGACCTCCCACACTTAACTGCAGTCGGCCTCCCATTCTTTTCTTTTTTGCAGTCTTTTGTGTTTTTCCCAAGCCTGCGCTTCTTCTCACTGATCTCTTAAGTGGTGATTGATCCAGTGTCATTGCCAGGTGCTTCCACCTCGAGTTGTGGCCCCTGCGCAGGCCTCTGTTTTACGTGGACAGAGCTAACCGCTACCCCAGCACTGCTTCCAATAGCATTCCTTCTTGCATATGTGCTGTGCGTACTGTGCTGCAAATATGTCGCATTTAGAGAAAGGTTCACTGAGAGATGGTGCAGCGGTGTCTGGATGTTTGGATGTTAATGATTGAGAAGCTCTCAGCACGGTTTCTAGTGCCTTTGTAGTGAACGGCAACCTGATTCATAGTTACATCCTTCCTTCATACATGAGACAGACCAGAGCTCAGAGCAGTTCAAGAAGTCTACAGCTGCGATGCATTCAGAATACCACCCGACCTTACCTTAATAACAGCTTTAAAAGCTACGCGAGTGTTCAACACCGCAAAAAAATGCGCTTCAGGATTTCGCTGATAATAAAGTTGTTCATAGGGGAACATTAAAACTAAGACCATTTTATCAGCTGTAATGCCACTAAATATTGTATGTGGGCTAGTTATTTAGAAAAATAGCCTCTTTCATTTTGGAGTCCAGGGTTCCTACACAGTGCTATAAACGTGACTTGATTTGAACAATTTTGATGTTACACAGTGGCGTTTGTTGTGAGGGATCGCTTCCACCTATAGATTGCTATGCCCTTGTTGACAATCATATTATCCAGCTACCATCAGCTCACAGTGTATACGCATCATATAATCATACCATCCAGCTATGAACACTCGATAATAAAATGGGAAAAATGTGTCATGTGTCCATTTCAAACTTCTCCCAACCTGTTGGGAGCACTAAACAACTGCCAACCTTCTCACCAGGTAACCGCCAGTGGGAACCGGACTCAACATCTGGAATAGACTTACATTTGCTGGTAGCGCTTAGAAACGACGCGGTCATAAAAATGATACTGAATGTGAAAACAGGTGTATCTGTTCATGTGAAAATATTGCTTGTTTCACTCCAAATGGTAAAACACACTGGTGACTTCGGTTTATGCATTCAACCCTTATGCTGTATGTCGTCTCAGTCTGAGCGCAGTGAGTTTTATATTACTGTAAAATGAATGAAGCTTAAGTGTGAATGTCCGGGTGCACGAGAGTGAGCGTGTGCACCACATGCATGCTACCGCGTTGCAGCGTGCCCAATGTATGCCGTTGCTTTCTGTTTCCATTGGTACCAGTCTATAATTCCAATGTGTGTCAAGCAGTCTGCTCCCACTCTCAACAGGACATGCAAAACTTTCTTTCCTTTCCTTTTCTTTTTCAGAGAACATTTCCATGTGTTGGGTTTATCATAACTTGCATCAAGTTTTTAGGTTGCAACGTGTCAGCTTTCCACGTGTAGATATTTCTGTTGCATTTTTGTAAATAATACTTTGAATTGAGCACGTTGAGGTCGAAGGTGAGAGCTAGACCTCAGTCAGTTCAGTGTGAGATGGGACTATTTACAGTTATCATTCTTTTTCATTTGGTGTGAAGTTATTTTATATTTTAACCCGTCAGGTGACTTTGCAAATGTTTAGCCGATCAGGTATCAAAGGAGATTATTTAACTTGTGACTGAGCTCTTGTGACACCTGTATTGTTTCTGTTTTAGACAGTTCATGCACATTTTCTGTATTTTTTACAAATAAAAAAAAAAAAAAAGGCACACAGTTAAATAGGCTATATCATTTAAAATAAACACATGCATCTATTTTGGGACAACACCGTGTGGGTGGATGTAGCTTGCACAAGAACTATTGTCCTAAACTAGACATCAGTTAAAAATGATATCCTTTTAAAGCGTGTGCATCCAAAAAGAAGACAAAAAACCCCACAATTAATATTAATTGGGAGCATATGGAAATATGGTCAGCATGGATTTATAACCGAACTGGCAAATTGGAGTGTGAATACACCAGAAACGATGTTCTAGTTACTGGTTAACATACAGTAGGATACACAGTATATGATATGACATTCTGGTTAATGTTAACGCTACATGAGAAGCATGAATGGCTGTCAAAATGGTTTACTCTACGATATAATATTGCAAAATATTTTGTATTTTAAATGAAGTTTAAAAAAAATGAAATAAATGTTGGTTTCAGGATTCCACAACTGGTATGTTTTTCTTTGACTTTGTACATGGGGTAAAACATAAAGTGTGTATGTGCGTGTGTGTGGCGCCATCTAGTGCATGATTTGTCTTTTCTCCAGCTAATGACCTGCAGAGATTAACAACTGAAAGTTAATCCTCACAAGATTAACATATATCTGGGGCACCGCATGTGTGGTGTGTGTGTGCTTTATTCAAATTCCACTGTAACACTGGTTTCCATTGAAAAGGAAATCCGTGTAAATATAACAGCTATCAGAGAAGATAACTACAAAATTCAAAACCCAGCATATAGGCATACACAGTATTAAGGCAAAAAAGACTGGAAATCCAAATTTGAAAAAATGTATACAAATGATGACAACACACATTAACAATGTTATTAGACCTTCATCCAGTGTAAGGTTTATCCCACAGCCTAAATTGACAGTATTATTAATCACCAGAATAATTTTTGATTCACCAGTATGTGCAAGCGCTTTAATCTGAATTATATTTTTAATGCTAAAATATAATTATTGTCATCACCCATGGCTTTTCAGATGTGCTCTTTTATTTTATTTTTTTTAAAAAGCAAAAAAATAAAAAAAATGTAAAACACTATATTATTGTTTGATTATGATGCCAAACTACAGTTATTCACTTGTACACTTGTAATCAAAAATCTTTGTGTATTCTTGCTTTTAAGACAGGTGGTCTGATAAATTTGTTAAACACTGTAAGTGCATGCAGTGGACTAGACAACATATTTATTTTTAGGCTAATGTGTTAGCTATTCTTTAATCACACTGTGGATCAAATCATTTTCTCCCATAAGTCTCATCCTGTAAATCCTGTGAAGAGGACTGTCTGAAGGACCCTCAGTGTGTAAAAGTGCAGTAACTGCAGTACTGATACAAACATCTGATATACTTCAGTTTTTCTGGTGTGCTCCTTTCTACTTCTACATTTGTATTAAAGACAGATTATCAATAAAAATGTGTAACTAAATCACTTCTTTTCATTGTAAAATTAGCTAGTCATAGAGTAAGAACTTACTTGAGATACTTTAAGTAGTTTACTTTAATAGTTTTGTACTTTTACTTTTAAAAAGTACAAAACTTGTAGGATAGGTAAAAAAAAAAAAAAAAACTAAAACTGTAGGATTAATTATGTTTACTAAGTTTAGGATGACACCCCCCCCCGCAAAAAAATAAAATAAAATAAAATCTTGCCCCCACCATGGAACCGCAACTTATTTTATTGTATTGTAAGGAATCCTTGTACCTCGCCTGGTCTGCAATCCACCATTAATAATTAATCTGCAGGTCATTTAAGATGCACAGCACATGGCCGCATCAGCTATAGGAAGCTTTCCTTTATGTCTTTTTTCAAATTTCCCAAATCCCTTTGTATTCTAATAAATTTCCAAATTCCTGCGAAATCTTTAGTGCGTTGGAGTGCCAAGTTATAGCCTGCCCTTGTACTTTATTTTCAATCAGATGACAGCAATTCAGTAACTCGCCTTAATATATTTCCTCCTTTAATTTTATTGATTTATTTTTAATACTTATTATGACTTAACCAATTATCTTTTTTCCCCCCTGTGACTTTATTTCCCTCGTCTGGGATGCGCACAAGCATGCTCGCATCCCTCCCATCCTCATCCTCCCTCTCTCGAAAGCCAATCGCAGCCGCCTCCTCCCCGCTAACCATGACCTGCCACTCAGCCTCTCTCATCCAATAGAAAAGTTCATCTGAACGGGACGCTCCGGCGGGGTGGGCTCTGTGGCACGTTGCGGTTCGGGTCCAGGTGTGCCATGAAGACAGTGCGCTGAAATTTCTCATTCCGCCTCAAAAGGTAAGAACGACACCGCAGACGAGCGAGTGCATGACACAATTGTGTCTTCGTGTCCGGAGATGTGAGAATAAACCGGGGATGCTTTGAGAGCTGGAGTGTGGAAATGGACCGGCTCTGGAGTACCGCAATGCAGAGCAGTGAATTACCGGTGCCGCTCAGTCGTCATAGGGGTGAAGTGATGTAAGGAACTGCGCAGTTACTTTAAAAGACTGAAGACTGCGACAAAGTCAGCGCTGTCTGGCTTTGCATTTCACTCTGCAGGTTTAGTTCAGAGTGAATCGACTGCAGCACATGCTTTTTAAAAAAGTGCATCAGTGGATGCAGGGAGGAGACTCAAGGTGAAAGTGTCTCATACTGGATGCGTCAAGGGCGCAGAGTGCAGCGGATCCATTATGGCATCTGCTTGGGAAAGTATTAGACAGGGCTACTCCCTTATTGGCCCAAACTGCTGTATATATGCGCTGGAACATCTATCCTCTTAAAACATTAATTCTGAATTATTGTTAAATTAAACGTGTATTACTATAGAGCCACATCCTGCATACCCTTTGAATATGAACTTAACAGTCAGCCAGATTAGTGCCGCAAACGGCCTGCACTGTAGTGTTCAGTGTATTTGTTGCATAGTGTGAAAGAAATGGAAGTAGCTGTAGGAGTCAGTATAACCAAGGTAACTTCAAATGTGTTTGCTCACATCGCAGGATTGTGTCCCTCCCCTACACTTTCTCTCTTTTCCCCTTGTCTGCTGGGATTTAACAGATTGTAAAAGATGTGACGAGTGTAACGCCTCCTTTCAGATGCTGAAAAGTCCTTCACCAAATGGATTTGGCTGCAAGATTCAGATTATTCCTTATTCAGCCTCGTGTGTCTTTATTCTGTCATTTACATCACTTGTGATCCAAATGCCCGTGCATAAGTAACCCAGCAAACTCAAGATTAAAGCAGCATTACTCGAGTGCCCTGTTGCTGAATTCTAACATTACTATGAATGTGATTTCTGGCAGCCACAAAAGCCGCATGCAAACATGGTTATCCAGTCAGCCCCCGAAAGAGACTTGAGGCTTAATACGTGTGCTGACCTAAATTTTTTTCTGGTCTGTCCAAAGAGGATGGTGGTGGGATTATTGCCAGCTGGGAATCGCATGAAAACAAACTCAGATGAATTGATCAGAATTTCCATTATGACAGATTGCAACTTTAATCTGCAAAGCTGTATGAAAGTACTATATATAAAAGTGATTTCTGAATGTGTTTGCACACTTTCAATGTAGCCTGTGTACAGATCTGTGTACCCATATCTAGATGCAAGAGGTGTACTTTCATCTTAGGACAAGATGCACAGACACATAGCTGTGCAGCTATGGTGACATTAGTGCTGAGTCATCATGAGGGCCTTTGAGAAGTCACTGCTGCAGTCTCTGCATGTGGATAAGCTACTGGGTGTATGCCTCTGCTCTCTCACTCCCTCTTTCTGCTTGTTTGAGACAGATGCTGCTAACTGAGAATGATGGCTGTTTGGCCCTTTCTAGGTCTATTTTTTGCCACATTTTTCTACCGTTCAGCTTCAATTTGCCTTTTAAAGTTTGCATTACTAAAGTGAAGTGCATGTTAATTTTAGTTTTCGTGCATACAGTATATGCCTTTAACTATATAAATGTAATGTTTAATATGTTCAGTTTAATACGGCCTCATTCCATGTGACAGTGTATGAAGATTATCCATTGTAAGCCTGAGTTGATGATGGTTTAGAGCAAATTGAAAGATTTCCGATGCATTTTGAACCAGCGGCAGACACAAAAGAGAAATCTGCAGCTCTTGTATCCTCAACAAGTCAGCAGAGGCTTCAAGGAAATTAATAAATAGTATTTGGCTATGTAAAGTGAAGTAACTTGCATACATAGCTGTAGTAGTTGTCTATTCTGTGCCGAACCAGTGCACTTTGCAACACTAATACAAAAATGAGAAGCTGCCAAAATGTAGCATTTACACCCACTAATCCCACAAGATTCGTCACAATTACAGAGTCAGGCTTTTCCTTCATTCCTTTTTTAATTATTGAAACCTGAAATGTAAATGTCATATAAGCAACAACAAGGTCAGCCTACAGTTTATAACAGAGTTGCTTAAAATACAACTAAAGATTTTAGTTGTCATTCTTATGCAATTTTTTTTTCCATATTTCCATCTATATTTACAGTAAACTGAAATCACAAAGGGGAAGAAGCCTTTAGTTAGCTATCAGTGGGCTTACACAAAGGTTGCTAACTAAAGCAGCCTTGCATAAAACAGTATAACTAAAATGACCTCTGAGATGGCTTGTTTGCTCATTAAAACCAAATTCTATCTACATACTAGGTTGTAGATGTGGCTTTGCTGATTTAAAACCTTAACTTTAACTTACTGTTGTTGCCATCTTGCTTTTTTGGAGCATGAATCGATCGTAGTTAAAGGTAAGAATTGAGGGCTAGTAAGCTTATTTAGCTAGGAGCATCCATAGACTGAATGGGTGCTACAATAATGCTAAATAACACACAAATAAAATGGTAAAGTTGATGACAAAAATAAACTTATTGGAAGAACAAAACAGAATATATTATCTTTTAGATAACTGATAGAAATTCAGTGACCCTAATTAGCGATGGTGAGATCAAATAGATAGCTAGCATGTGCAAAGCTGTAAACCTTAAATGGGTTACATTAATCTCTACCCCTACAGTTGTTATGAAGAGATAAATTACCCATTAATACTAAAAAAGAACCTATCTGCACAGGGCTGTAAACCTGTGTATTGGTCAGGAGTGCACATGAGTGGTCCGCAGGTGCACATTCGCTGTCAAAATAAAAGACGCGCACCAGATAAGAAGCTGCAACGCACATTTGTGTACATAAGATTTTCTGGAAGAGGACAGACATTTGTTTAGAACTCTTAAAGATGTCGAAGAAGCAAGCTCCTTTAAGCAATTACTCTGGTGTTCCTCCACTTCCAAAGAAATGTCCGAAGGAGTCCAAACCGCAAAAGAAGCGCGTATTCTCGGAAAAGTGGTTGCAGGAGGTGAGCTGGCTTCAAACAAATGATGAACGCACAGAGATGTGGTGCAGACTATGCCGTGAAAATCCCACTTTAGCGGACAAAAACAGTGCCTTTTATATGTACGCAAACGTGCGTTGCAACTTCTTATCTGGTGCGAATGTGCACCTGCGGACCACTTATGTGCACCCCTGGTTATGGTAACTAATTGGCTCTTGGAGTCAGCCTCAAGTGGCCAGTCCTGGAACTGCATTTACTGGTTGCCACTTGGTCCCCAGCACAGCTGCAAAGTAGCAAACACTGCCAAGACAGGGGAAAAACAGACAATCATAAAGGGATTCCTCAATTTCTTTATGAGATAATGATATAAAATGTGTTCTCCACAAGAGATTTTAAAACTTTACACAGAGATATCCAATTTCCAGCTTAACCCATCCTGTTAACCAATCCAAGGTCATACTTTACATATCCATGCCTCTGTGAGTCATTCCTTCTGTTTTTCACAGTCATGTTTGACATAGTTTTCTGCTGTTGCAAACACACACACCAACACACAGCAGCAGTACTGTCATTTCATCCTGTAGGAGTGATGTGTAAGCATGTTTCATGGCACTGCGGGAGCCCTTAAGTAATGCTGAGCTACAATGTGTTTTGTTCATATGCAGGCAGTTGTGGGGTTTCAGTGTTTGAGCATGCACTCAGACAGTGCAGGTATGTGTGTTTGTGCAGGTGCACTTTCTTGTGGTTGTGCACCCACCCAGCTCACACTGCATTGTACTGCTGAGTCACTGACATCCTGAATCATTTATATTCACAGGGAGGATTCCAGCTTGCTCTGCACTGACTGCTTCTGGTCTGCAAAGTCCAGTAAATAGCATGTAGTGTCATTAGCCTGTTTTGAGTGACATAAGTGTTTTGAAGAAATAAAATAAGTTGCACTGAATAATGAAACAAATAATGACATGAAGGAAAAGCTCTCCTTCCTCTCTGTCTCTTTCAGCCCTCCCCGGTTCATGTCCTGTCCATCGACTTTTCTCTCCATCCACCTCCATCCATCTGAGTCAGTCTGCTGACTGCCATGGCTTCCACTGCTTTATTGCTGCTGGCTCTCTCCTCCTTCCCCTCCCTCACAGGTAAGAAAACTAATGATGCCTAAAAATAACACATGCTCTCTCAAAATGATGTTGAGGGAAAAAAAGATATTACTGTGCAGCCTTTAATGTTTAATGTTTCTACTCTTCTAGTGGCAGTTTTGTTTGGTGAGCCCAGAATATACGGTGGTGAGTTGGTTTTGTCATAATAAAAGGACTCTAAAAGAGCTAATTCAGGATTATTTTTGATCTAATATGTATGAACTAACTAATTTGTTCTGTATCAGAGGATGCTACTGGTTACGGCCCCATATTTGAAGAGGAGCCTGTGGATGTGGTTTACATCGAAGACTCACCCGATGGGAGAATCTCCATGAACTGCAGAGCACGTGCTAACCCCCCAGCTACATACAGGTTACAAGCCGGTGCATGATAGTTTTCCTAAATAAGAAATACATTAAATTACATTACAGGATGTCACATTTGAATTGCTGCTAGGTGGCGTCGGGATAACTGGGAAATCAAGCTCAAGGAGCAGCCGGATGAACACTACAGCCTGGTGGGGGGGAATTTGGTAATCACCAATCCAATCCAGAAGAAACATGCTGGGACGTACGTCTGTGTGGCCAGGAATATTTACGGCACCGTTATCAGCAAAGAGGCCAGAGTCAAGTTTGGATGTGAGTATAATGTTAATATAGTTAAAACTGAACTAAAAACTAAAATTATATGTAAAAAAAACCAAAACATTTTAGGTCACTCAAATAAAACTTTAAACTAGACATTTGAAAAAGCGAAATAAAACTAACTCAAAAAATATACAGGAAAGATTCTTAGTTTTTGTGTTTGTTAATTTAGTAAAGAGTTGTTATTAAAACTTGTCTTTTAAGGCTTTGATGGTCATATTTATTGACATTTTGGATGCCTACAAGAATGTGAGTCAAGTTGTGTGTTTTTATTCTATTAACTGTATTGACTTTCCTAAGTCTTGCCTCTGACGTATGCCTTCCATACAATAAAAACTAATAAAGACCAAAGCTGCTTTTTAAACTAAACTGAAACTGAACTAAATTAAAAGCGAAAAGTCAAAGAAATAAAATTAAAAATGTATTTGAAAGTGAATACCACCAAGCACGGCATTCCTGCTTAAGTTCAGTGTTGACATCTTGAGCTGAATATGTTCTTGGCTTTAGCTTCAGGTTCGACAGCGTGTCTGCTCACATTATCTCCAACTCATTAAGGTTGTGACGATTGAGTTCCTTGACTGGTCCAGATTATTTTAGTGTTGATATTTATGTATTAATTTCAACTGTAACGTCCTCAGACTGGCATACAGATAAAGACTAAGTGGAGATCAAATGGAAAAAACCTAAGCCAGGTATGGCAGTTCCAAATCACTAAGGCTGAGGCTCAGGTGGTAGAACGGGTCTTCTACCAATCGAACAAATAAAAGCTACCAGTAAATCTACCAGTACAAGAGCAGTACAAATGTGTGTGTGATTGCGTGATAGAGACTTGTAGGAAAAGCAAATTGAACATTTAACTACGTAGAAAGGCACTATGTAAGTACCATTTACAGAAGAGAGGACAACACAGACTAAAATCTAGAAAGCAACACAGCAAGTTTTCATCTTTGAGGGAATGCTCTTTGAATCATAATACTTATCAAACACTGTGTTGACTCATTGAGCTCCTTAATGACTAAAGCTTATTCACACCTTTGAGCAGTTTTGCAGTGGTTGAACTTTGACCCCCGTGTACTTTCTGTGTAGTTCTGGGTGAGTTTCCTGATGAAGAGAGAGAGCCAGTTTATGTCAAAGAAGGACAGGGAGCAGTTCTGTTGTGTGTACCTCCAAAAGCCTGGCCACGTATGTACATGTCTTCAAGAATTACACCTAAAATTCATCATTCAAACAGTGTGTAGATTTCAGAGGTGCAAACAAGAAAACGTGGCCTATGCATCTCTCCCTCTTTCTGTTCCCTTTCAGAGGAGGTTACCTACCGCTGGATCTACAATGAGTTCCCAGTGTTCCTGAACACAGACCGTCGTAGGTTTGTCTCCCAGAAGACTGGGAACCTCTACATTGCCAAGGTGGAAGCTCAGGATGCGGGAAACTACTCTTGCTTTGTTTCTAGTCCCGTCTTAGGAAAGAGTGTTTTCTCCAAATTCATCCCTCTCATCCCCTTACCACCTGACGATGGTTAGTCACCGTGCTGCAACGATACCGGAAAATGATTTTTGCATGCTTTATTATTGTATATATAATGAAGACTTTTCTCCCAGGTGAGGAGAGAAAATACCCAGCAGACATCAGGGTGAAGTTCCCAGATACGACTGCCATGCTGGCCTCTAATATTACATTAGAATGCTTTGCTCTTGGAAAGTAAGTTTTTCCTAGTATAATTCATGTACCGGTACACATGCAAGCATTGCATAACACTGATGCATTCAAATACCATAGGAAAGAGTTTATGTGGAAACAATAATGGAAATAGTTGACTTATTTTTTTAAAACTAGGCAAGGTAACAAGAGCACACATTCGATTCCCTTTTACTGATAATTAATTGGTATAAATGCGAGCAGATGCCACGTAAAAACAACTTTTTGCAGTCATTTGTAAGTCATTTACAGAAACTGGACTTTCAATAGAAATACAATCACATGCAGAAAAATGCAAAGAAGAATGGCTCAAAAAGAAAAAATGTTTGGATTGTTAAATGACTGAGTCAAAATCCATATTTAAAAACCACTGAAATATTATAGTCCTGTTTCAAACTCAAGAAAACCTGGAAACAGTCTGTAACTAAAGGGGTTGTATACTTACGTGTTCCAAATAGGAACGTTATATCTTTTGAATATCTTGTGTTATATCGTTTAAATTATTCTTAAGTTTGCATTCATGTACAGTGCCTAACCAATTTATTCGACTAACTGTCATTAAAAACAAGAAAATAAAACTATTCGAGTGATCTGTCAAAAACCTGTGTAAAACTAAAAACTGTATTGGCAAATTACAAACTCAATTCACATTCTTATGTTCAAATTCAGCCTGTTCTCACTCCCGAGGTGTAATACAGTGATGATTTTGTCAAGTCCTGAGGTGTTCCTTCTGCGTTCTTATGCTACGCCTGGGTTATGGATAAAATCCAGTAGAATGACTCTCCCAGGGTAATACACGTCCCAGCCATGTATTCCAGCCCTAACCCTAACTTTATTCCTAAACTAGTGCTGTCAGCACGGCATCGATGCATCAGCGCGGTTAGCTCATTAATGCGTTAGCGCAGTCCAGCTCCACACGCAGGGAGATCCGCGTTAACTCACTAAAGGAGATTTGTCGCATTAATGCGGTTATGGTGTTAACGTCATTTTAACAAGATTAATGCTGACAGCACTACCTTCTCCCTAACCATAACCAGGACTTTAGACATTAGTGTTTTCCAAAGCGATTTAAGTAAAACGAATGCAGATTAATTCCAAACGGTTCCCATGTTTCCTCATTTCCTCATCTCGTAAAATAGGGAGATCTCATTAAAACACATTTTTCTGTTCAAGTATGCAAGTAAAAAACTGTAATTTTGCTTCTTAATCCAAAAATAATAATGAGTCTTTTCTTTTTTTTGCTTTTTTACAACAGTAAAATTGAAAATTTATGGAGAACAATTATATTTTACATTAAGATTACTTTGTACAAAGAGTTTGTGAATATTCTTGGATTGCCTATTACAGAAATAGAAAAATGATTTGGGTAATGAACAGTTCTATTAATTTAAACTGGCTGGTGGTCTAAGACATTTTTTTATACTTTTTAAAATACTTTTATTTTTTGTATACCTTTATCTGTAGGGACTGCATCAAAGAAGAGCCTCTGGTTAGTTTGCTTTACTATCACATCAACAAACTAACTGTATTTTCTGCACAGTCCCATCCCACATATTGTATGGAGGAAGGTTGATGCTACAGACCTCCCGGCTAATCATGAAATCAGTGAATCGGGGGCCGTGCTTCATCTGTTTAATGTACAGTACGAAGATGTGGGATTTTATGACTGTGAAGCCATCAACACTAAAGGAAAGGACTGGCACAAGGCCTGGCTCTACGTGGAGTGTAAGTCATTTGTCAGAGCTCAGTGACTTGCCTGTCTGTGTTATCCAGTAATGTATAGTGATTCCCATTATATTTTTCCAGCTGCTCCGGAGTGGGCAGAGACCATCAATAACACGATGAAAGACATTGGCTCAGAGCACACCATGCGCTGTGTGGCATCAGGGAAACCCTTCCCTTTCATCCGCTGGTATAAAGATGGATATATGGTAAAAACTCTTTGACATGTTGTGTGAAACTGGGCAATATGATATCTCAGCTTGGCTTTACAGTTGCTTTGTGTAAGTCTTCTTTGGCTCAAGTACACGTTTGGGTTGTGTTTTTACTAGTATGGTAAAGGTGAGCTGAAGTTTTCCAGCCTGACTTTTGCTGACTCCGGGATGTATCAGTGCATCGCTGAGAACTACTGGGGCATCAAATACGCCAACGCTGAGCTGCGAGTCATCGGTACTCTGATTTAGTGAATTTTGACATTTAAAAGCACAACTGAACTGCTACATTATGGTTTAAGACAGGTATTAAACACAAAATGACACTTCTAACCTCCCTCCAGCCTGTGCGCCAACATTCGAGTTCAACCCTGTGAAGAAGCAGCTTCTCGGAGCTAAAGACGGACGTGTGGTGATTGAGTGTAAACCCAGAGCGGCTCCTAGACCTCGATTCACCTGGACAAAGGGCAAAGAGCTCCTCTACAACAGCTCACGGTCAGCCTAATACCTCAGCTTTACTCCTTTGCTTGTTGAAAAAAGGCACATCAGGAAGCTTAACTGCTTATGTCCATATTCACAGCATTTCAATCATGTTTGACGGGAGTCTGGAGATCTTGAATGCCACCAAAAACGATGAAGGGGTTTACACCTGCTTTGCGGAGAATGACAGAGGAAAGGCCAACAGCTCTGGCTATCTCACCATCACAGGTCAGCGCATGTATATGTGTGCATCTAAACACAGTAAAGATCCCACAATCTAGAATGATTTTTAAGTGTATCTATAATATTCTTTTGCTTAGAGGCTACCAGCATCACAGTAGCACCTGAGGACACTGAGGTTAGAGTTGGTGACGAGGTGATTCTGAAGTGTGAAGCTTCATACGACCCCATGCTGGACATCACATTTATCTGGGCTATAGACTTCAGAGTCATCGACTTTAATGCAGAGTGGCAACAATATGAACGTGTCATGGTAGGGTTGGTGATTTATTACAGCCATATTTATGTTAAACCTTCTTCGAGGATGCAGACTAAAGATCCTCTGTATACTTCACCCACTTTTCTCATTATCCTTTTCTCCTTTGGGTTTCCTTCCTTCTATTATGCTGTTGTTTCCTGTCATTTAGAACGAAGATGGTGTTGGCGACCTGAGAATATTGAACGCTCAAATTTGGCACGAAGGTCGCTACACCTGCACGGCTCAGACTGTTGTGGACAGTGACACTGCCTACTGTGATCTCAAGATTGTAGGTCAGTCTCAGCATGAGGTGAACACAGATGTAAAGAGTCAAGTATAGTCTTAGAAAGCTATGAAGGAAAGTTCTCAGTGCCAGCCCACATCAGCAAGTGATGGCAAAGCTGTAACATTTTCATGGATCCAATGAGGAAATCTCATATAAAAGTATGCTATGTAAGCTGCTGTAGCCTGCCTAGTGTTGCTGCAGATCTGCAAGCTACTTGGGAACCCACCCCCAGCTCAATATTTTTCCATGCTAGCAAATAGGCATGACATCTTTTGCCATTAAAGTCTGTTCTGAGGTGCTAGAACAAAGCAACACTGCTGAATATAATTGACTACAGAAAAACTGGAATTATTTTTATCCCCCTTATACTCATTTTTCCATGTGTTTTCATTCTCCTCCCTCATCTGATCCCCAAATCCCAGGTGTTCCTGGTCCTCCTGGTGTGATTCGGGTGGAAGAGATTGGGGACACGTGGGTGAAGCTGTGGTGGACTAAAGGAGCTGAGCATAATAGCCCTATTCTCTACTATACCATTCAGACCAGACACTACTGGGCTCTATATGAAGATGACTGGAGGAATGCCAGCACTTGTGAGTACTGCTCGCTGCCAGCAGGGGGCCAACTCACGCCACAGATATGATAAACTAAAGCATCCTTTACTATTTTTAGGCTCTGAAACAAATGAGTATGATCTGTGATTCTTTTGGATATAAATTACTTTAAAAATAATAGATATATTCATTATTATTATTTTCATCATTTAAATGTTCCTTGTGTCCTTCAGCTCCAACTGTTCTTGATGGCAGTATGGAGAAAGCAGAGGTGACAGACTTGTATCCTTGGATGGAATATCAGTTTAGGATCATTGCTACTAATGAGCATGGCTCTGGAGAGGCCAGTATCCCCTCCCTCAAGATCAAAACCTGGGACGCTCGTAAGGATAAAAAAGAAATTGAAGTTGTGATATGTTAGATATGCTATTTTAAAAATACTAATGATAAACTATTTTCTTGCCCTCAGCACCAGTTGTGTCTCCCACCAATCTGGCCGGTTATGGAGGTCGAAATGGTGAGATAATCATCACGTGGACAGTAGGTGTCTCTGCTTGACTTCCTCATTCGCAAGTTCCATTTTAACAGTTGAATTTTACTGGAAACTGTTTCAACTTGTGACCTTTAGCCCGTGGAGCCTTGGTACTTCTATGGTAAGAAGTTTGGCTACATCGTCGCGTTTAAGCCTCACGATGCTTACGACTGGTGGTACGAGACCATCTCGGACCCTGAGACGAGACGACACGTTCACAGAGACACCTATTTCATCCCCACTGAGGAAGACTTCCAGGTGCGAGAGTTTCAGGTGAAGATCAAGTCATTTAATGTGAAAGGAGACGGACCCTACACCCTCACAAAGGTCATCTACTATCCACGAGATGGTAAGACCTTTGCTTTGGGCTTGATCACATTCCTGTATTTATTACCGTGGAAACTATGAGCACCTTTTTCAATTTCATTTTTCTCCATCTTCTTCAGTACCTACAGAATCTCCAACAGATATCTACGCTAGGCCTGTGTCCTCCACTGAAGCTCTGGTTTGGTGGTTGCCAGTGGTTGACACTGGAACAGGCCTACAACAGTATATTGAGGGATACCAGGTACAGAACCACAGAGAGATTATATAGTTGCATTAACAATCAGTTGAACAGGGGTCCATTCCATAACAATCCCATATCCTGTCATCTAGGTCAGATACTGGAGAAAATATGATGATCCGGAACCAGGTGCCAATCGTATTTTTGTCTCAGCCTCAGTCAATCAGACAAGGCTGGAAAATATGCTGCCAGATTCACACTACCTCATCGAGGTCCGTGCCTACAATGGAGCAGGCCTCGGACCCCCTGGAGAAATGTGTGAGATGTTCACCAAGAGGCCACGTAAGAAAGACGACTCACAGCATAACTATAATAAGATTTATAATAAGGAGCAAATCTGCATTTGGAGACTCAATAAATGATCTCTTTACAGCACCACCAGATCCTCCCAGGATGTGGCGATACATCAGTTGGACAGGGAAATGGCTGTATGTGTGGTGGGATCATATCCAGTACGACTGGTTCGGTAATATTTCCTTCCCGCTGTACTACAAGGTTTGTAAAGTGTTTCTCTTTTAATTAGAGTTAAAACAAGTTTCTCACGTCTGTCGTATAGCGATAACAGGATTGCTGAAGACCTTCCATGTTTCTCATCATCTGCCAGGTCATGTTCAGAAAGTCAGGCTACATCTATGGGAAGGTCTACATCACTGGCTGGCACTTCATGGACTTCCCCATGCCTCAGGTTGGAGATTATGAACTGATGGTGCGCGGCCGTTATGAAGGAGGAGATGGCCCAATCAGGAGGATTAAGATTCTGGGTAAAGCTCAGAAAAATCATTAAATAAAAATGAAAGTCTTCACCCATTTTACCTACTTTTCAATCACTTTTTTGTGTGTTTGATGTTGTTTCTTCTTCTTCCTCAGGTCATGCATCCACAATCACGCCCACCTTAAGCCTGGTGTCTTTGGTGCTGCTGGCACTGTGTGTTGTGGGACTGGAAATTTAAGCCTGCCGCAAGCAACATGTATATAACAGACTCTGGGAAGCAAATACACGGACCATATTGAGGATCTAGTCTTTATTATCAAACAGTCTTCACATTGATGTTCACTAAGATGCCACATCCTGCATCCTTCTAGCTTTTGTTCAGGTGTAACACAATACTGGAAAAAGAAAATTGTTTCTCAAAAATAAGATTTGTTGTTAATCCAAATGCTTTTCTAGACCAATTACCAACCATATTTGTATACCATCATATGACAAGATCTAAAATGTCTTGAATGGATTATATGACAAGGCACATGATTCTCCAAACACTGTGTAGATAGAAATAAATGCACAAGGAAAAGAAAGTTTAAGTTGTTCATCAAGCAAAAAGTGCGATTTTCCAGTCTCTTAAGTTATTTTCTATTAATTTTTTTTTTTTGTTCGGAAAAATTATGATTTCTTTTTACACAGACAGTCTCCATCTCTCTGTTAAATCAGTCATTAGTATGTAGACAAAAATATAATAAGAAATGCTTTTGGTTATTTTTAAAAAGTGTTTATGAAAACTATGTAAGGTATTTGTGAATAGCGTTTTTTCTTCTTCTTTTTTTAAATTTATTTATTGAAACAGGAGTAATGCTACCAACGATGGGGACAGAATGTTGGTGGGGGAGCTGTGGGTTTCGCAATGAAAGACATATCGCTTTGACATCTACTACTGTATATCACCTGGATCTGTACGCTAACTTCTTTTGTGTCAAGCTGCAAAACCATTAAACCGAATGCAACAAACAAATGACAACTGTGTACTTGTGAAACTGAGTCCCAACAAATGACACAACTTAATTATTTTTGGAGGATTTGTGGAAATGTGATGTGTGTTTTCAGTCAACAGATGGCAGTACAGCCACATGTTGTTAGCCACTGTTTTAGTTACCCATCACTGTACTTGCTAAGTGTTTTGTTCTTAACCTGAGTAAAACTCAGTAACAAACTCAATAACAGTCACTGCTTGTACAGAAAACAGGGAGAGAGCTTGGCGGGTATGTTAGCACACATACTGCTTATGCTGCTTTGCTTACACTGGGTTAAGACCTTTGTTGCTTTAATTCTTCATGCCATAGATTCAACAAGGTGCTGGACACATTCCTCTGTGATTTAGTTCCATATTAACATGACATCATTATACAGTCACTGCAGTTTGCCTAAAATCTCCTTTCCACCACATCCCAAAAGTGCTCTACTGAATGACGATCTGGTGACTGTGGAGGCCAGTGAGCTCATTATTATATTTATAAAAACACAGTTTGAGATGACTTTAGCGTTTCTACATGGCGCGTTATCCTGTAGTCATAAAGGAATGGGCATGGTCAGCAGAAATACTCAGTTTCGTTGTGATGTTTAAATGATGCTTATTTAGTATGCCATGCGATCATACAACCACTGTGGCCTAAACCACTGATAATGGGCACTAGAAGTAAACAGTTATCACACTAGGCAATGTTTTCGGGATCTGTGGTCTTCCACAATCTTCTGGTGAACCTTTGTGAGTTGTAGCTTCATTTTTCTATTCTTAGCTGATAGGAGCGGGACCCAGTGTGGTCGTCTGCTGCAGCAGAATCTCTGCTGGCTATGTTGTGCACTTAGAAATGCTCTTCTGAATACTTTATTTGAGCAGCTATTTGAGCTATATTAGTTACTTTTGCCTTCCTATCCACTAAAAGGAGTCTGGGCATGCTGCTCTAAATTTTGTCACCAACAAGTCATTTCTCTCATCTTCAGACCATTCTCTCCAAAGCCTCTACGGATGGATGTGTAGAAAATCCCAGTGGGTCAGGATTTTCTGGAATAATGATACCACCCTGAGAACCACGCTAGATTCAGAGTCACTTTTCTTAAATCAACATTTTGATGCTCAGTTTGAACCACAGCAGATTGTCTTTCCATGTCTAAATCCCTAAATGCACTGAGTTGCTGCTATGTGATTGGCTCATGAGATATTTGCAGGTGAACAGGTGTACCTAAAAACAACTGGCTAATGGCACTGGAAACATATAGGTCAACCAGGTGAGTAGAAATTGTTGTTATGTGGTTAAAAATGTTGATTGTCTCTGTTTTAAGTACTATGGAGGGATTTTTTGCTGTTGTTGTTGTGACTGATATTGTGCAGTTTTGAGTTCTCCCCTCCCCAAAGCCTGTCAGCAGACAGCTGACCCACTGCATGACCCTTTCCAAAACAGCCCCCACACTTAAAGTAGGGAGTCTATTTATTAGGGTGTTGGTCTAGTGATGTAGTGACTTTGATGTGTGTAGTCAAGAAAATGGAAACAGTGACCTGTTGACCCGTGCTGCCCACCCCTGTGCATCCACCAGAACATTCTGTATCCGTAAATCCTAGACAGCAAGACATGGGTGGAAATAAATACATTAATAAATGAAGAACTTAAATAAAACCCATAGTTTTCTATATTTATATTATTTATAGTATAGATTTTATGGTATTTCCAAGCTAATAGAGAGACGAAGAAGGAGGGATTCACTGCATCCCAGAGGGACTTTTGTCATACAGCATATTGCTTTGCTTAGTCCAAAGCAGTGGCTACAGCATGACCATAATATCTGTGATGCTGTTGGAGAGCAAAAGGAGGCTTTTGTAAGTCCATGCTTTTTACTTGTGCTCTTGCTTGTATATAGTACAGTAGTCTCTGTGGGTGGCTTTTATCTCTCCTGCAGCCACCTTCATTACCAGTTTTTCTCCCATTTTACCTCCTTCCATTCAAACAAATTACACAAACACTGAAAATCCCATGCGAGGCTGAAATCAGTGCTGCAGTCATTTACAAACAATCACAGCAGATGTGCAAAGGTGAGTCTTCCATGGCAGGGGAACGAGTCGTCCTCCAGAGAAGGATATTGAAAAGCCTGTTGTGATTATGGTTCCTTCAGCTTTTATTAGCATTCTTGGTATAGATCTCCTCTGGACAATGAACACAAATATATTGTTTGTGGCAGGGACAGCAGTAGCTCTGCTAAATGGTATTTTTGTTGGAGTTTGTTGCAGTGAAATTGTGTTTAGTTTGTCAGCAGAACTTGAAGTTGTGTTGATAAATGAGACTGATTTCCAACATGTATATTCAGAAAATTACATATAGCAGCTGAACACTGTCACTTTGAGGATGTGTTATACTGAACATCGATATGTGCAGGAAGCACAAAAATCCTCTGGATCATTACTGTAAATGAGAAAGGGGATTGGGTTACATCACCTGATGAATAATACATATGCAGACTGAAGTCCAGCTCTGATATCTGTGAATATGCTTTCAATGAATTCATTTGAGCAATTGATTCCATTTATTTTACTTGAACAATTATTTAAAGCAGTCTATGACAAACATTGGACTTCGGAGTTTTTTTTTTTTT